>NW_027497147.1:0-129803 GCF_021521415.1 Bidens hawaiensis | reverse complement strand
TTAGGATTTAAATCAAACACATATCTCATTCGAAAATTGATCGGCAATACTTTTCAGCTACCAAGTCAGGAGAAGGTAGCTTCGGAATGAGCTTTTGTTGTGTAGCTAGGGAGTTTCAATACGACAAGTAAAAATTCATCTTCAGCAAAGCAATAAGTTCACATTTTTTCCCATTCGCCTCTGTTTACTCAACTTATGTAAAAAATCTGCCATGTTTTGAATCAGCTCCGCACCAAAAGCACCATTCACGATCATGCCTATGTTAGTAAGCAAACCCACTTAATTTATCATGAGTAAATTGTACATGCACTACCAATTCAATTCAAGAAATGTTGATTTGATGAACCATTTATTAATTGATGTATCTACCACCTCTCCAAGAGGATGCACTATTGGTAATATAAGTTCTTATTCTCACTTAGGCATTTAACACTTGTTGGCCAACGAGCGTGAGCAAATCTTCGTCCAAAATATGTTTGTTTGTAAATACATGTTTGTTACTAGGCCGACATCATAAACTGTGTCGATGACTAATATCCTTTGATCACTTTTTGTAGCTTTCATAGTTTATGTTTTCTAGTTTGCTTGTAAATACATGTTTGTTACTAGGCCGGCATCTTTCATGTTATATATATTACTCAGCAATTTAAAATGTAAATGCAAATTAACTACTCTTAGTATCTTTTCATTTAAGAATATCCTATAAGTAAATCGGCTTTCATGTACCATGTCATCACCACATATGTGACAAGTCATCATTTTTGACATGGCATGTGGGCCTTGAATTTTCTTTGACGGTTTTATCATTTTTATCGATTTTTTAAAGTTAAAGATAAAAAGGAAGTTACGATAACAAAAGTATTAATTTTGGAGCATTTTAACTTTTTGAAAAAAAAAGAAAAGATTTATAGGATATATTAATTAGTTAATAAGTATATAATTTGACAATAATAACAAATGAACGAATTAAAAGGAATAATAGAAAAAGTTGATTAAAGCAAGATCATGCATGGCCAGTTGCCCAAACAAGTTTGGATCGAAAACAACTTTCTGGAGCGGTTCTAGTTGGCCCAAAACAGTTCTAATCCAAAACTTACGCGTTCAGGTTTCAGCCCATCAATGAATATATCCTATAAATCTTTTCTTTTTTTTTTCAAAAAGTTAAAATGCTCCAAAATTAATACTTTTGTTATCGAAACTTCCTTTTTATCTTTAACTTTAAAAAATCGATAAAAATGATAAAACCGTCAAAGAAAATTCAAGGCCCACATGCCATGTCAAAAATGATGACTTGTCACATACGTGGTGATGACATGGTACATGAAAGCCGATTTACTTATAGGATATTCTTAAATGAAAAGATACTAAGAGTTTAATCCCTTTTAAGAAAGTGTAACGGCCACATATGATCACATTATGCGATTATTTAAGCTATGATGATGCATCCAGATGTATTCTGGGAGGCTTGAATGATGTTCGATGCCATAATTAGATTCTATTCTGATTGTACCTTTAATTTATGTTTAATTTGTTTGTGCTATACTGATACTTTGAAGATGATTTGAGCACAATAGAATGTTGCTGCTCTTGGAAGGCGCTGATGATACATAAAAAATTGTCAAATTCGTTGTTTAGGCGTGGCAATGTACATATGTTTCCATATTTCACATAGGAAATGCTATTATCTATAGCCACAACGTTCTAGCAGTTTTGAACCCTCAAGAATAAAAATGTTACGTGTTTATAGAAAGTACATCGTGAAACCACATGTTGACAAAACGCACGATCACGCTTATTTGACAAGATGGAGTTATTTGATATCCTAATACTCAACCACTCACAAAACGTACCCTCACTGCTTATTTTTGTACGTAACTTGGTTAATCTTTTTTTTGTTTGTTTGTTTACATCATGTTGAACTCAAATAACGAGTCTGATTTGAGATCATAACCCCTTATTAGGTTGATCTATGAATAAAGAATTTATCCCATAACACATCGAGCCATATGATGCATAAGATCATGTATTATATGTATCCAAGGAATTGGATGCGTCAAGCTGGAAGAAGGACCTCAAAAACTAGCACTCAATTTTTTTTCTCCCAAGCACATACGAATCAACCTCTTCACTAGGTGGAATAAAATTGTTCGTAACAAACAGCTGAATCACCTAATCCTTTTCATAATCATAATATAAAGTTTTGGAAACTAGAAACAATTGTTAAAGCAGGTCTTTACATGCGTAGGCAAGTGATCATAATCTAGCTTTAAAATTGGCAATACATGTTGATCTTGCAACTCCCATACACGACGGTCATTCATTAGTTTCTGAATGTTGATGTTAATTTTGGAGCACACTAAGGTGTTGTTTGTTTTTGAAGACAAAAACTGTCTGCAATCTGATTTCATCTGATTTTATGTCTGCAACTGAAAATGTGGTCTGAAGGTCTGCAATCTGAATATATAATACTGTTTGTTTTATAAACTGGATATCCTCTGCATAAGCTGAAAATTAGTTAATTATCATATATATCACAATAGATAAAAGTCATTTAACGTTTGTAGACTTCTAAAATAAATTTTGGTGGTGTAAGAACTATAGAAATGGGTGGTTGTTGACGATTGGTGGTTGACGATCGGTGGTAGACGATTGTGGTAGGTGGTGAATGGTGGTGATGGACGGTAATGGTGGCCGATGGTGGTTAGTGGTGGTGATGGACGGTGGTGGTGGGTGGTGGACTGTGGTGGTGGTGGTTCATGGTGGCTGTGGACGGTGGGTGGTGGTGGTTGCAGAAAGTGGGTGGTGGTAGTGAGTTGTGGTCGACGGTGGGTGGTTGATGGTGGCGGTGGCGGAAGGTGGGTGGTTGACGGTGGTGGTGGCGGACGGTGGGTGGTGGTGGCATCGGATGGTGGTGGTGGTGGCGGTGGACGGTAGGTTATGGGTGGTGGCGCACGGTGGGTGGTGGTGGACATTGGATGTTGGTAGGATAAGAAGTGTGAAGATGTGTGAAGATGATGAATATTAGCTTATTATTTAAGACCATATAAGCAATTTTCAGATACTTTTCTTTTTTTTAAACAGACTGTCTTCAGGATCTTATGTCTGCGCACCCGTAGACATAACCCTCCTACAGACCTTTGAAGCAAAAACAAACACAACCTAAGATGCCTATTGTATTCACTGCCAAAGGAAGCTCTTGGCATTTCTCCACAATCATCCTCACAACATTGTACATCTCTAATAGACTCTTTGTGAAAATTGCAAGCTTCTTGGGCAGTAACCACGAGTCATGCTCCAACAAATATTCAACTTTATGTTGCAACTCGGGAACTTTAACCATCATTTCACAAGTTGATTTGGATCGTGTCAGTATCAGAATCATACTTCCGTCAACCCCACAACTTAATGATATTTTTAACGCTTCCTAGTCTGTTCTTTCTTTGAAGTTATGTTCAAGCCAAGAATCATACTTCCGTCAACCCCACAACTTAATGATTTTTTAACGCTTCCTAGTCTGTTCTTTCTTTGAAGTTATGTTCAAGCCAAGAATCATTGGGTATAATAAATAGACGCTTATTTCGCCACATTTCTTGAATGTGCTCTTGCAACATCATCTGTAAGATCAAACCTTTTTTTTCATCCATGTACTCGATGATTTTCTTTACTATCTTCTTGCAAACATTACTTTTCAGATACATACACCCAGTATGTAAAATTAAAACGTTCTTAAACCAATTCATGGTTATATATCAACTTACCTAGGGTTATTTCCAACGCTTCTCACACCCTATATTGCATAAATCGGGATCTCACTTTTTACGGTAGTTTCTTGTATCTTCACTTCATATTGTTTCACAAATTATCTCCACTTCGATATCTCTCCCATAGATAAGAATAAATCTTGAGTTTCGTTTGATATTATGTAGGTCCCAAAACGACCATGCGAACGGATTTGCTCTTGATACAAAGTTTCAAGACGGGTGTGGTAAATCAAAAGACCGAACATAAATAATATAGAGAAAAGATATAAATGAACGATCTCGTTGTCGGTTAAAAGATTTGATATATAAAACAAAGAACCAACCCATTCAAGGTGAGTTCCTCTTGGGTGGATGATTTACACTATGGAAACACACACACAAATAAGAACAATACAAGTCCCTATTTATAGCTAAACAATAATATTCTAGAAGCCCTCTTCGTTGAAGCTAAACGCGCGTCCCGAAGCTCTTGTTTCATGTCGGGTTTTCTCGTCGACTTATATTATTCACTTGACAGTTAATATGTAATGTGTTTCGTAAATTGATATCGCAAGTCACACTTTTTGGCCTTACAATCCCCCCCCTAACTTATGATATCATAAGCATCGTCGAACCATGTCTCGCATCTTCACGAATCAACCCGATAAAGCCGAAGCCTCTTCAATCACCCCTAAAGGTATGATCCACCTAATTCATTCATGAAGGAGTTATCGCTTCTTTATCCATTTAAGATCTTCAAGCAATATAGGTTCGAAAGAACTATCGGCAACAACGATCAAGTGACAAAGCTTATTATTTCCACTTTTAAGTTCCTTGAAAATAATATGGAAGTAATATGATTTGAACACGATCCAATAATGATGAATCCCAAACGCATTTGACTTTCTTCAGTTGGTCAACCCCAAAAAATAAATGACATACTCGGCATGAACCGACTCCATAAAATATTTTGCAAACACGTAGTTGGGTTTTTATCTTTAGTAGTAATAGACTAATGTGTCCAAGAGAATCATCATGGATTGAATAAGCCCATATCAAAGCCTTATAATACCCAACAAAAATAGCCCAAATTTAGCCCATTTCATTTGATAGGCCCAAATAATCATTTTCATCCCATATCTCCATATAATTAGGGCACAAGAACCTAAACATGTTAAAAAAATGCAGCAACCGCCATCATAGACTGGATCCGGCGGAAATGCGATCGCTGTAAAATCGTATCCGGTGATCGGCCGCCGTAAAAATGGCTTCCGGCAACCAGAACACCACTATCTGCATGCACCCTCACATCACCATAGCCACCATATCAATCCTTATCTCATCCGGCCACCAATCAATGCCGGAAAACCACTCCAGCCACCTTCTATCATAGTCGGAAAGAAAAAAAAGTCGGAAAAACGGTTTACCGGCCACCCACCCTTCATCACTAACCACAACAGTCGTCTTACTCCATCATCGCAACCGTCGCAGCCTCCATAAACATTGCGGCTAAAAGAGAAAGCCGCCAGAAAATCATACTCCGGCCAGCTCACCGGAAAAATGATTTTCGGCCGCCGATCCGCCATCTTCTTTCTTTCTTTATGTATGTCTTGGTTACCTCCGTTCCGACCATCTTCATTCTTTCTTTCTTCGTTTGTCGTCGCCGGAAAAATGATTCGATTAGAATAGAATCTAGTTCGATTCAATTTGATTCGTTTTGAACGCCTTTTTTTATAACCTGAAACCCGGACAGCCACCATCTACCACCACCAGAAGTTACTGGCAAATCCGTTGGTCACATCTTCATGCCACAGTTGCTACAACCCGAAATAACCGACACTCGTGCATCGAAGTTTGATATTTTACATCTTCAACTTCGAACTCATCACTGAGAAGAACCGTAGGGTTGCTGGATTTTCGGCGTAAGGCGGAACGGTTCTTGAAACGCTCGGATCGGGTACTTGTAGATCTCAAACATCCGGATGTACAAGGAGAAGCTTCAAACACGCTTGTTTCTCACTTTATTTCCAACTTTATGTTCTAGATCTAGAAACTTTATTTTCAAACTTTAACGGGTCTTTAACATCTCGGTTCGGGTAATAGCTGAAATAGAACCCGAATATCAAGAGCAAAGTTGAATCATAATATTCGACCCGCTCAAATACCAATTTTAGGTCCCAAAACGACCATGCGAACGAATTTGCTCTTGATACAAAGTTTCGAGATGGGTGCGGTAAATCAAACGACTGAACATAAATAATATAGAGATAAGATATAAATGAATGATCTCGTTGTCGGTTAAAATATTTGATATATAAAAGACCTACCCAAGGTGAGTTCCCCTTGGGTGGACGATTTACACCATAGAAAACACACACATAAATAAGAACAATGCAAGTCCCTATTTGTAGTTAAACAATAATATTCTAGAATCCCTCCCCGTTGAAGCTAAACGCGCATCCTGAAGCTCTTGTTTTGTTTCCGGTTTTCTCATAGGCTTAAATTATTCACTTGACCATTAATATGTAACGGGTTTCATAATTTGATATCGCAAGTCACACTTTTTGGCCTTACATATTAAAATAGATAGGGTTTAGTTGGTTTGTTTGATGACAAAAGTTAATATTCAAAGTATGAAGGGCAAAAATGTTATTAAAGTAAAACTTAAACCTAAAACCCTACTTTATAATCTAGCCATCATCTCCATTTTATTATATCATCTTCAAAATTCTTCTATAGAGAGAATTTTAGAAAAAAGAGTTTGAGAAGAGAAATACCGTTTTTGAGAAACCTAGTAGCGAAGATTGGATTATTCACATAGATCTAACCATCCGATTATTCTTAAACTTTTACAGCATTTTCACAACTCATATTTGAATATTTTCACAGTCGGGATCTTGAAATGATTGCTTGGAGGTCAAAGTTTTACTATCTAAACCATAATAGTGAAAAAGGAAGTTTTCAGATAGAAAGTTGTGCCGGTTGTTTCCGGTAGAAGCAAAAGAGGCTTTTGTAGATGTCAACGAGCTGGTTTCGTGTTCTTTTGGAATCACCTCAAACGGAGTTTGTTTGATATAATTATTGGCTACTCGAGTGTTTTCGAATAACACAACAAAGGTATGTTTTTCATAGAAAATATTTACTTTTTATAGATGGAGCTAGTTGGAAAGTTGTGTAAAGATAGATCGGGTAATCTAGATCACCAAAGTAATGAACTTGATCGTTAGATGCTATTGTGTTAAATATAATAATTTTCAGTTAATAAGCTAGAACTCACTCGACGTGAAGTTGATTTTTGTATGCACATCGGATCATCATGTTCTAACCGGAATGGATAAGGATTGCTAGAGCACTACGAGTTATCTAGGCATTATGGGCAGCTTAGCTGTTATGATTTAAATTTAGACAAGTTCTGGTTATGTTAGTCCTTTAAGAATTACGCTACGTTATGTTTATCAGAGTTTAAGAGCTACATGCATGAGGAAACCCAACTAACGAAACTCCACGGATTCATGGCGTTTCATATGTGAATGATCATTCGCAAGCCAAATGGTGGTTTCTTTATTTGGCCCCACATATACATTTACATGATGATGTCTCGAACACGAAGGGTCAAACCTGACTTTATTCTCTTAGTATTTTACTAATTTCACTCAATTTTTGTTTCGCCTCTTCAAGTTTTTTAGAAGTTTTAACATGGTTTACATAATTATTATGAGACAAGGACGGCGGATTTTAACTTTAAACTTGAGCCTTCTTTTATGAAACTTTTATAGTAGAGCTTTAGTGGAAGCCTCATCTAGCACGTTTTCTACCATGAAATATGTTGATCTGAGTTGTTTAAGCTATACTTCTACATATCTAATAATGACACATTTTTCTTGTGCGCTTTCAAGGACCACTTATATCATTTCAAAAGATTCTTTTGAGGCTCGAGAAATCGGCTTTGTGTATCTGAAGTAAACGAAACTCGTCGATAGCTGACGAGGTCATTTTCATCAAGATCTATGATGCAACGCCTTCCAACACGATCGTGATCTTTGTTTCAGAGCTTTTTATCAACAATTTCAAGTAACTTAGTATAAAATTATGGATGAACATTAATATATCTCAACGAGGATGATCTCCAGAGTATCAGAAAGCACAATGAAGACTTGTGGAAAACCAGTGTCTAATGAATCAAATCATCTGAATAAACACTTTAAAGATGTGTAGCACACGTAGAGAAAAATGTGTGTAATGTGTAATAAACGGATTAACCAAACATTTTTTATGAGACATTAAGTTCATGCATTCTTATTGAGCAGATGCATACAATTGAATTGAGTTTGAGATGGTCAATGAAGAAGCGTGTATCGACTTACTTGTATACGATCAACGTTCCTCGGGTACGAGTGTGCTATATCACCGATGGTTTTCCGAGATACGAGTTCTTCCACCTACAAAACGAACAGCACCGTGAGCTTACCCCTTATTAAGGGACAGAGGGGTCCTCTTTGGGGTAACCCTCCGGTGTGAGAATCAGGTATTGTAGGAGAAGATAATCAAGATGTGAAAATGAGTAAAGGACTTAGAGTATATTTTCTTGCCTGCCTCCAACTGTGGAGGTGGTGTGGTATTTATAGTATTAGGGTTTCCAATGATTGGGCTCAGACCCAATTAGGGCCTTTTTGGCCTCCTCCTATTGTTTCGCGCCACGTGTACTTAGGACACCTGGTGCTTTTTCATTGATTATTCTCTGACCAAGGTATTTCACCTGACCCATGTGCCATCACGTGGTGGCACATGGGCTTTGCTGAGTTGTCCACCCTTCATTGGCAGCTGTCAACATCAGCACATTCTTTATTCCTTAAAAGATACCTTCTGGAAGGTTGCCTGATGAGTACAATCATGGTTGTCCTTATCCTGATTTGGATTAGACTATTGTCTCATTTGTTGTGTGTCGCTTACGCGCGGCCTTTATGCGCCTATCCCGGGGATGCGCAAGGTCTTCTCTTTATTCTCACAGATGTTTCATGCGCTTGCGCGTATGTGATATGCGCCACGCGCAGATGTTTCATGCGCTTGCGCATAGGTTTTGGCTTTGTGTCTTCATGACATCCTGATTTCAAGCCTCTTGTCTATATCTTGTGGGTTGACCCGCCCCGCTCGATGTTAAGGCGGGTGCATACCCCTTCAAGCCCCCCCAGTCTAATGTGTGTCTTGTCTCGCGCGAGCGAGGTAAGATAGATATTAGACTTAATAGTTTGCTTTTTCAATAGGGCTTGTTTTTTCTTTTTCTTTTCTTGTACGCGCGTTGCGCGAAATTCCATCCCTTTGGTTAAAACGAGTCGTCAATACACGTGGTTGGTTGGTGTTGACATGCATCAGAGATAGAGACGTTATGTGTCAGACCTTTCGTGTGCTCGAGGTGCTACAGTGGCCTTTCACGTCTCCTCATGCAGTGTCAGGAACACGTGTCGCGCTTATGTTGGCCTACGCCTGCGAGTGGGGGCGCGTGAGCGTAGATCTGATTATTACTTGTTTCTCTTTCTCTCCCCTGGGCCTATAAAACCAAACCTTTTGAACGGTTTTTTCTTCATCTTCACTGTCATTTTCAGAGCTTTTGCTTATCATTTACATTCCGATTAAGAGCTTTCGTCTTCGTCCCTGAATTCCGTGCTTAAAGTAGCCATATTGTTCGATTCGCAATTGTATGTCTGATAACCCAGACACCACAATTTCCCCTAGTAAAGGCCGTGTAAAATCAGTGGTTATGTCTACTTTGAAGAAAACCGGCAACGGTATTCGGGTTGCCGAGATTTTGTCGGAGGAGGGGGGAAAGAATAAAACGGCGAAAAGATGGGACGAGATCCCCTGCAAGTTGAAACAGCCTGAGCTTGATAGTCTCATTGCTTCACAGGGTTTTCTCCCTGAGTATGGTTGTCTGCTCCCGGCAGCCGGGCAGACGGCGGCGGATCCTCCCGCCGGCTATATCTCTTTATATTCTCACTTTTTCACCCGCTGTAATCTTCGTCTTCCGATGACGAGGTTTATTGTTGCGCTCCTCCAATTTTACGGGATTCATATATCTCAAGTCCATCCCTGTGGATTAGTGCGCATGACTCATTTTGAGTTCATGTGAAAAGCTCAGCGCGAGGAGCCCACCCCTCGGCGCTTTCAATTTTTTTATAAGCCGAAAATCCAAGATTCTTGGTTCTCATTCACACCGCGCAGTCAGAAGGTTAAGTGCTGCACTGTTACCTTCAAAAGCCTTCATGACTGGGCTGAAAAATTCTTTTATATCAAGGCTGGTGTTATTCCCATTCGTATGACCATGCGCGCGATTACTTTCGCGCCCGTGGATGATGACGTTCTTAAGAATCCATTTGGCGCGTGGGTTAAAAAATTAACTGCTGAACCATCCCCCGCCAAGAATATTTGCGAGGAAGCGTTGGTGGGGGTTGGTATGAGCAAGAGGTGGACTGACAGCGAGACTGAGCCTGTCATCCATGTTGATGGCTCAGGTGGGTTGTTTGTTCATTGCATTAATTTTGCGCGAGTATAATTCGTTTTGCTGATATCACTTGTCTTGTTTTACGCAGAAAGCAAGGAATACATCCACGCCGCCTATGACGAGCATACAGAAGGTGGCTCTGTCGCCCTGAACGCTGGGGAAGTTGCTTTCCCTGATCGCTTCGATGATATGTTCATCCCTGTCGACTTAGAATTTTGCTTTGACAGCGATGCGCCTGGTAAGCCCTTGCATTTGTGTTTAGGCCCTTAGAATACCAAATTTGGTTTTAACATTTCTGTTGCGCGTATTGTAGATGCGCTCGCTAATTATGGGTTGGAGCCTGTGGAAGAGGAAGGGGAGGAGGAAGAAGCTGAAGCGCAAAAACTCAAGCGCAAGGCTAAAGGCAAAACTGGCGCAGGGGCCAGTAAAAAACAGAAAAAAGATGATGCCTCTGTTGCCCAGAATCTTCCTCCTACTCAAGTGAAAGGACTTGAGAAAACCAAGGGTTTTACTTCTAAGTTTTCCTCGTCTTCTTTGCCTCAAGGTGTGGGCACTCCTCCAGTCCACACGAGGTATGGTGCTGCCACCTCATCTCTGCGCGCGACGGACAAGGGAAGCGGTGCTGCGCCTGCTGTTTCGTCTTCTCCAACAGGTATACTTTGTTTATATTTTGTGGTTTTATGAGCGTGATTCCGATAGAGTTATTAATGAAGCTTTGTTCACTCAAATGTTTGTAGAGCCGGCAACGTTGGTGGCTCAACCTCAGGCGCAGCAAGGTGCCAAGGCTATGCCGAAGGTTGTTTTGAAGTCCTCTGTTTTGCCCTCAAAAAGGGGGAAAATGGACTTCATGGCGATGCTTAATTCGCGGACTGCGGTGCGCCAAGGTATTTATTGCGCTTTGATTGTCTGATTTTTTCCTTTAGTTCAAGTCATGAATCATTTCTCCTTGTTGGTTTTTTCATAGGAATTATAGCTGGCACACAAGCTGCTGGTGGCACTGCTAGCGCTGGCGCCGTTAGTTCTGCTCCTGCTCCAACAAGTACTGAATCTCCCCTCATTGGGATCACTAAGGAGCAGGAGACTATTTTTCGCGCTGCTCTAACAGCGTCAAGACCTCCCTCACCTCCTCCTGCGCGCAGCCCCCCTCGTGAGACTATTTTTGATTCTTCCAAGCCGCAGGAGAAGAGACCTGTTATAGAGGATGATGAGGAGGTTAATTTTGAAAATTCTGATGGTGGCCGCGTAAGCCCTATAGCGCCACGAGATTTCGTGGCGCAGCCTTTTTCTCATGGGGCAGGCAGGAGCTCATCAGCTGGCGCTAATCTTTCTGCCGGTTCTCCTCAGGTATAAGTTTATTTTGCTCCGCTGTGCAGACTTCCAAGTTAGTGTTTAGATAACTAAAACGTTTCTTTGCGTTGCTTTGTGTTTGTAGGGAGCCGATCACATATACCGCCCGAGCTGGAGTATCACTGAAGAGAGCTCATTCCAACCCTTGGGCGTATGTGAAGACTTTTGGGCTCACTCTGTTCCTCCAGCTGAAAGGAGGTTTCAAGAGGACCGCGCTCGCGTGGATTTGCTTAATGACCACCTTTTTGCTGGGTCTGCGTTTTTTGCTGCCTCCCAAGAGCTTCGCAATGATTATATAAAGGTACGTGATGCCCTTGTGGAGGCCAAGCAAGAGGCTAAGATTTCTGCTTGGAATCTTTCTGATGCCCGAGAGAAAGCTGAGAAACTCCAAGCAGAACTTAGCGAGAACCGGGCAAGTTCCAACGCTGCTTTTGTGGAGCGCGGGCTTGAGCTGCAAGCTGCGCGGGAGAAACTGCAAGTGGCAGAGGCAGATGCGGCCAAGTACGCCCGTCAAGCGCGCGACCTGGAGTTAGCAGTGGAGGCGCGTGACCAAACTATTGCGCAGGTTAATACTGAAAAATCTTTATTGGAGACTGAGGTTGCGCGCCTGAAGAAAGAGCTCCATGCTGCGCGAGCGGAAAAGAATGAAGCCTTGGCGGCAGCAACGTCTAACAAAGAAGAGCTAGAACAAGTCAAGGAAACTGTTAAGTTATTAAACTCTCAAATCCCTGCTCTTGAGACGTCTGTTTCTTCTCTCGCGTAAGACCGTCAATGGCTGATTTCACAGGGTGTGACTCATTGCTCTTATGCCATGAAATACTCAGACGAGTTTCAGACCCTTGTGATGGACTGTAATGCGGCGTCGCGCTTGGTGGGTCGGGCTGAGGGGTTTAAGGATGGTTATGAATATGGCATACTAAAGAAGAATCCATCCGACTACCCTTATCAGCTCGACGCTGTCTGCGCTGACATGACTAAGGTGGGGGAGAAGTACTTGAATACTCCAATTCCCATCCTTGAGCAGGTATTTTAACCTTAATGAGTTTACTTGACTTATTTTCATAATCTTTGGTACTTATACTGTTCCTTGTGACTTGCAGATAGCCGCGCTTGCTGACCAGCCCGATCTTGGCGCTTTAATGAAATTACTTGATGAATGTGAAGGGACTGGTGGCAATGATGATGGCGCGGGCAACGCTACCTCTGCCAGCGGCTCTGGCATGGCCAAAGGACCTACTCCTGACGCTATCATGACAGAAGACGACTATATTCAAGACGAACAGCTTGATTATGGTAAGTTTGGAGATGACGAGGAGCGGGTTGCGCCAGATGCTGAGGGAGGAAATAATGATGAGGAGGATGAAGAGGCTGATATTAACATAGAGACTTGAAAAGCCCTTTTTTTTTTGTTTGTAGTTTCTACCTCATCATTTGTAAATTTGTAAACTTCTATGTTTCGGAATGAAATTTTGTTTTTCCCTTATTCGCATCTTGCGCATTCCCAATTCATCTCTTTATATTGCATGTGTGTGCTTGTTGAATATAAGGTATGCTTACACATTGAAACTTGAACAAGGTTGTAAGGAAATTATTTTTACTTAATCCTTAACAGTTGTCATATTTCAAGTTATTTTGCGATATTCTGAATATGCTGACACGTGCCTTGGCATTTCATTATTCCTCTTTCGCGCGACGTTATCGTGCATTTATTATAGGGAATTATGAATGAGTTTTTTAGCCTTTACGTGTCAGTATGTGTTACTCTGCCTATATCCATTATGATCCTATGCGCGGCCCCGACCTGAGACCTTAATAACTATGCTTTGGCATGTGTTTTGCCTTAGTTGTGCTTAGGTATTTTTATGGTCCAGCTGCGCAATACGTAGGATGGATGCTATGAGTAATTTGAGCTAAGGCTCATATTATTGGGCTAAGGCCCTGACGTTTTAGAGTTAAAACTCGTTAACGCGTCTGAGCTTGAAGCTCGCGCATGTATGCTTTACTTCGTTTTATTTTTAGTTTGATGTCAATACAATGTTGTCATATTGCTCAAAATTAATAAAGGGAAGTGTGAAACATGTATGCAAAAGGTAATAGAACGCACATAGAGCGCATCATTATTCATAATGGCTTAAAAAGCCTTGATTACAAACTTGACAACTTTTACATGAAACATTTTCTAAGTTGTGCTGCGTTCCATGTGCGCGGGATCTTCTTTCCATTTAAATCTTTTAAAGCGTATGCGCCTTTTCCCAATTCTTCCGAGACTTGATAAGGTCCCTCCCAGTTGGGAGACATCTTTCCCGGGGGTATTGCGCGACTAGCTTCATTGTTCCGAAGGACAAAATCATTCTTCTTGAAGTGGCATTCTTTCACGCGCTGATTGTAGTATTTTTCTAGCGTTTTCTTGTATTTGGCTTCACTGATGATAGCCGCCTCTCTGCGTCCCTCAAGCAAATTGAGATCCAACCTCCTTTCTTGCTCGTTATCCGTCTTACTCATCATGAGCACTCTATAGGATGGGCATCCAATCTCTGCTGGAATCATAGCCTCCGTTCCATAGGTTAGGCTGAACGGGGATTCGCCATTACTGGTTTTGCTTAATGTCCTGTGCGCCCACAGGACATTAGGTAACTCCTCGACCCATGCATGGGACTCTCCCTCCAACTTTTCTTCAGCCCATTCAGCAAGCTTTGGTTCGCGCGTTCCACTTGACCATTCCCTTGAGGGTGGTACACTGAAGTGAAGACCTGATTGATGTGCAATTCCTTGAACCAACTGGATATCTTCCTGTCAGTGAATTGTTTGCCATTGTCGCTCACGATTTCCATGGGCAGGCCAAAACGGCATACGATGTGGCTCCAAATAAATTGCTTCATTGCCTCGGCTGTAATTTTTGCCAGTGGCTTGGCTTCAACCCATTTTGTGAAATAGTCTACTGCCACTACCAAAAACTTTACTCGCCCTGGCGCTTGTGGTAAGGGACCCACAATATCGATTGCCCACTTGTGGAAAGGCCATGCAGAGGTCACCGGAATCAAGTTGTTCTTTGGCCGCATGGTATTTGGCGCATAGCTCTGACACGCTTTGCATTTTTGGATCTCTTTTAACGCGTCCAAGTACATGCCTGGCCAATAATAACCTACGTTCATTGCCTTGGCGATCACCATGCGCGGGCCAGCATGTATTCCACAGATTCCTTCGTGTATCTCTCTGATCACATAGCTTGCTTCCTCAGCGTCTAGGCATTTCATGAGTGGTCCAAGATAAGAGCGTCGATATAACGTACCATCGAGCATTTCGTAGTTCTGCGACTTGTGTCTTATCTTCCTCGCATGTGCGCGATCGTCTGGTAATTTTCCCTCATTCAAGAATTCCATTATTGGAGTTATCCATGATGAAGGTGTTGTATGAATTACAAGAACAGACTTCGCTCCCACCGACGGGTTGCTCATTACTTCCACCCTGACATCTTTGCCAAAATGATCGAAACTGGTTGATGCCATCTTGCTTAGCGCGTCGGCAGACTTATTTTCACTGCGCGGAATGTGTATGATTCTGAAAAAGTCAAATTGTTCGGTGAGTTTCTTCGCCTGCTCTAGATACAGAGGCATGGTGTTCTCCTTGGCATCATAAAGGCCATTGACTTGTGCTGCTACCAGGTATGAATCTACATGAGCCTCTAGCTTTTTAACTCCGAACTTGTGCGCGATGCGCAAACCAGCCAGCAGGGCCTCATACTCAGCTTCATTGTTGGTGCTCCTGAAATCCAACCTGATTGCGTAAGTATACTCATGATTTTCTGGATCCACCAATTTGAGGCCTGCGCCGGACCCTTCGTTGTTTGAAGCTCCATCAGTGAATAATCTCCAAACGTTTTCTTCATTATTGGCTTGCGGAGGGTCTACTTCGCGCTGAGCCTCTTCGACTTTTCCTTCAGGGATTTCTGCGATGAAATCAGCTAAGACTTGTCCCTTGATTGCTGGACGAGGCTTATAGGTGATCGTGTGCTCCCCTAATTCCAGCGCCCATTTTGTCAGCCTTCCTGAGAGCGCGGGACGTTGCAAGACTTGCTGGATATTGTAATCAGTAAGGACTTCAATAGGATGACCATTGAAATATCTGTGAAGCTTGCGCGACGCATGCGTTAGTGATAAAACTAACTTTTCTATGATGGTGTAGCGCGTCTCAGGATCTGTCAGCACCCGACTTATATAATAAATTGGTGTTTGGATTCCCTTGTGATCCACCAATAATACTGCGCCAATGGCGCGCTCTCCTGCTGACAGGTACAACGTTAAAGTTTCACCAGGTAGTGGAGCTGTGAGCGCAGGCAGATTTATCAGACATTCTTTTATCTCACTGAAAGCTTGCTCGGCCTCAGGCGTCCACTTGAATTGGCTTTTCTTTAAGCAATTTCTCAGTGTGTTAATGAATGGGGTAGATTTGCTTGCATGGTTTGCTAGGAACCTGTTAATTGATACCAATCTACCATTCAACTTTTGAACTTCCTTCATGGTGGATGGTGAGGGCATGCCGAGGATAGCCTCCACCTTCTCTGGGTTCACCTTGAAACCATCCTTGGTGACCATTACGCCGAGAAATTTCCCTTCTTCAACACCGAATGTGCATTTGCTCGGGTTGAGCTTCATGTTTACTTCCTTTAGGCGCCGAAGGGTTTCTTCGATGTCTTTGAGCATTTGTTTTTCCTCCCTGCTTTTAATCACCAAATCATCCACGTAGACTTCTAAGTTTTTTCCAATCTGCTCGTTGAAAATTGGATCCATAGGGAAATACGATTAAAAAACAAGGAAAAATGAAAGTCATAGCTTGAGTTTCGGGTTGTTAAAGTAGTAAATTACGATTAAAAACGAGATTGTGTTAAATTATAAAAGGTTATGTGATGGTATAGGGAAGACTTCCAGCCTTCTACGTACCAAGAATGTTGCATAGGGAGGGCCAACGATCCTTGTACGTACAATGAATTTGTTGGTATATAAGAAGGCAGGCAAGCCTTGTACGTACCAAGAATGTTGGATAGGGAAGGCTAGCAATCCGTGTACGTGTGTAATGGGTGAACATAGGGAAATACGATGAACCTTGTATGCGCTTACAACTATGAGTATAGACATGATTTTGTGAGCCTTATGCATGCTCATGGTTAGAATGTGAATGATATGAATGTGTGTGTCGTTATGATATGATATGTTATGGTATGATATGTTTATGTAATTTAATGGTAGTGTTAGGGCATAGATTTTATGCTGATGATACTCTATCCTTGTGTAACTTCTAGATCATTTATCCTTGAGATATATTCCAGGTTACGAAAGATCAAGGATCTTCGGTATTATTTGTTTACTAATGATTGTGTTTGAATGGTGTTGTGATTGATAGATATAACGGCTATAGGACCTGGTCTGCCTAAGATTTCGCTACAAGACTCTTTCAGCACGTGGTCAAAGAGTGGGAGTGGCTAGTGGAAGAATGGCGAGAAAATAGGACTAGTTGTTATTTATCTTTTTTATTTATGTTGAGTTTTGATCAGTTAGTTAGGCACTTCGCACATACCATAAACATTGAGAACTCTCTCTAGCTGTACACACACACATAGCTTTCGTTGTAATACTGAACATATTCTCCAAACCTTGTATCCTCATTTTTGATATTAATAAAGTAATGATAGACAATTGTCATCACCCGGGGTTTTTGTGCCGGTGATCTGACCAAGATCAAGGGATTTTCCTCGTAACAAGTCCTTGTGTTTGTGTTTGCAACTGTTTCGTAATCGTTATAATCATCCTTGCACTAAACCTCACATTACAAATTTGGTTACATTATCCTTAGTTGATTTTTGACCAAAACAATTTGGGGCCCACCGTGGGGCAATTGGTGCTATAATCCAGAAAATACCATATCAATATTCAACCTTTTCAATCAATACCACCATCAATGTCCCTTCAACAATCTTCTGCTTCATCCACCATGTCTTCATCACTTTCTCACCCACCATGAACCTTACCACTGATGCCTCCTCCGCTAGTAGCAGCTCCAAGGACCACCACGGCTGGAAACAAGACACAAATTCCAGTCTTCCATAGCTCAAAAACTGCTGCTGCCACTTTGATTGTTAACTCTAACAATGATATTTCTGTTATGTTTTCACAGGTGAAAGCATATATAGAGTAGAAAAGCAGGACTAATCAAAAGATCCTTCGTGGGATAGAAGATCTCAAGAAAACTAAGAGGCCAATGGAAGATCAGACTCCCTTGGTGCTAGGATGCTAGATTTCACCACTCCAAGATCCTTGGCTCAATGATCATCTATCCTTCAACAAGGGTCCATGGGTAATTAAACTCAAGGATCCTCGTTCCTTCAGCCAGGATCATCTATCCTTCAACAAGTGTCTATGGGTCAGCAAGCTCAGGGATCCTTGATTTTCCAGCAAAGATCATCCATCCTCCAACCAGGATCCATGGGTCAACAAACCCAAGGATCCTCATTCCTTCAACAAGGATCATCCATCCTTCAACCAGGATCCTCTGGGATGTATCACTGATGGTCGGGTATTTTGTATATATATTAGTGTATTAATTATGTAGTTTTATTGAGTATATTGTTAGAACTTTGGTACTTCATACGTGCTTTTGTATTTCAGGTCATTGATCGTTAAAGATGCTAAATGGGAGACCTGTACGAGCATGGAATGATATCTCGGGAAGACCGAAACATGATTTGATGTCTCGGGAAGTGTTACAAGAATTCGGGAAGAGTATGGATGAGAAATCATAAGCCGATGCTAAAACTGAAAAAGATGGGTTGTCAAAATGCGACCATGAAGTAAAACGAGCATATCCTGGGCTAGAAAATGAGTTACGGGAGCCATAATATATGAATTTTGGGTTTCTCGACGAGCATAAATGAGAGACCTGTACGAGCATGGAATGATATCTCGGGAAGACCGAAACATGATTTGATGCCTTGGGAAGTGTTACAAGGATTCGGGAAGAGTATGGATGAGAAATCATAAGCCGATGCTAAAACTGAATAAGATGGGTTGTCAAAATGCGACCATGAGGTAAAACGAGCATATCCTGGGCTAGAAAATGAGTTACGGGAGCCATAATATATGAATTTTGGGTTTCTCGATGAGAGGAATCCAATATGAGGTTTTCTTAGGTCGAGATATGCGATGGCATGAGGTTATGGCCATCGCGTATCGCTATGGACATAAAAAACAGGAAAAATCAAGTTTTGACCTATATCTTCTATTTAACGAACCCTAATCAGTATTAACGACCAGCAACAGCTATTAGACGATTTTGGGTGAATTCCAGGGCTACCAATCATCTCTTGATCAATCCTAATGACCTTCCTCATTATAATTGAAGATCTATCGATGACGATGCTCGGCTAGTCTTCTCGAATCATATCCGGGATGTAAAGTTTGTATTACTTTCAGCTTTCTCATGTATTAAGAACACATACTTTGTAACTGTTGATGATTAATCTATGAGTATTGATGTTTAGTATTGTTGCGCATTCAGTCGGTTTAGGTTTGTGTTGATCAGAACGATTAGTTTGTTGGTTGCTATAATAATTGCTCATAGGATTGTTTTGATTAGTTGAATACGGAGAAGCATACAATTGCCCTTAGTTGAGTCACACTGGCAGGGACTATTTGATAACCAGTGTCGTGTGTTAGCGATTGTTGATGCCTAATGTTTAGCTCGTTAATCAGTGTGTGTTAATCAAAAATAGTTAATTTGTTAGGTTGCATGAGATTACTGTTTGTTTGCATTCTTGAACCCAGGTGTGATTTGCATTGTTAATTGATTGAAACTTGTTTATTCGTTTGTCTGTTTAATTCTAAATTCAAACCATTGCTTGTGTGATTTGCACTAAAACCTGTCACTTCATAATATTAAATTTGTTTACACGAATTGCATTGACCACATACTCTTGGTGGATACGATACTTTATTTACCCTATCTACTTAGGTTATTTAGGTTTTTGCATGACTCGAACGACGGTCATCAATCAGTAAGGATCCTTCAACTCCTAACCTAAAGGATCCTTCTGGCAAAGTTAAAGATCCTCAGGACAACATCAGAGGTCTTCAGAGGTCCATGAAGGAGACATCATCCCTATGCAGACCATTGCCTCTGGTGGGCCAACCACCATAGCAGATACCTCTTATCTTGGCTACATTTCTGGAATACCAACGTTCAATCAACCGAGAGGTAACACATATAATCACAAATCCTTAGACACTAACCTTGGTTCCATACAGGATACAGGTATCAATCAGGCTATGGCTAAGGAACTTCATAAGCTTAAGGATATGATATCCAGCGTGCCAGGAGTGGTCCAACCAATTCCTGAAATACCAGAGGGGAGCCACAAGCTGTCAAGGTTTGCTCCACCAATCTGTGATGCTGAGATCCCAAAATGCTTTCAAACCCCCAATTTGAAAGTATACTATGGAACCACCGATCTGGAAGAGCTTGTGGCTCAGTATAGGGAGATGATGAAGATCAATCCAATTCCCAAAAGACTCAAGGAGGCATGTCTATCCAAGGGTTTCGGATCCATGTTAACAGGATCTGCACTTAAATGGCTGCTAAATCTTCCTCCCTACTCTGTTACTTCCTTTTCACATTTAGTTAATTTATTCAATAGCCAATTTTCTTGTTGTAGAAAATTCAAAAAATTAACTAGTGATTTATATAGAGTTGTCCAACCTTATGACGAATCCCTAAGGGATTTTGTTACAAGGTTTAGCAGGGAAGCCCTATAGATCCCTAATCTTGATATGGCTACGGTTGTTGAAGCATTCAAGATAGGACTTCAAAGGGGCTCCCCATTTTATGGCGATCTTGTGATGACTCCATGCAGGACGTTAGTTGAAGTGAGAAACAAGGCACTTATATTTATAAGGCTAGAGGATGACAAGAAGATCCAAGAACGGTTAGGAGTTACAATGAAACAAGAGTCTCCTGACAAGGAACAAGGATTCTCATTCAGGAACAACAACTCGAAGCCTTACTTAAAATTCAACAATCAAAATGTCTGGGCAGTTGAAGAAGGAGATGATGATAATAAGGACTACCCAAGTATTTCCGAGTATTGCTTCTCTTTTGATACTCATGGCTTAATTTGTCCTATGAAAGATCTTGGAGAGAAGGCAAGGTGGCCTCGGAAAAATGAGAAGTCAACGACCTTCAAAGACAAATCCAAGTGATGTGCGTTCAATGAAGATTCTTGCGATCTAACTGATGACTACATTGGCTTGAGAAGAGAAATTGGCTATCTTCTAAGCAAATGCCACTTCAAAGAGCTCCTAGGAAGAAAGAAGTCAAGGATCTAGGATCCTGAAGATGTCCCGTAGAAAGCAACTCCGCCTCCACCAGACGTGCGAGTCATCAACTTCATCTCCGGTGGCTCGGATATATGTGGAACTTACTTCTCCTCGGCCAAGAGACATGCTAAAGAGACTAAGTTGGAGAACGGAGAGTGACCTGTCATATCCACTACCTTGACGACTGATAATAGAATCTTCTTTGATGAGGAAGATAAAACAAGCATCCTGGATCCTCATCATGATGGTTTTATTGTAACTCTTTTTATTGCTAATCATTATGTGCGCAGGATATTAGTTGACGGAGGAAGTTCAGTTAACATCATTCAATGTGATGCACTCCAGAAGATGAATATCCCAGACTCAGAAATTGTTCCCTGAATATCCGTGTTCGTTGGTTTCAGTGGCGAGACTAAGAAAACAATAGGGGACATCAAGCTTCCCATATTCATTGAGGGTTTGAACTCTTATAAAAAATTTTGTGTTATAGATAATTTGTCTTGTTGCAATGTAATTCTTGGCAGGCCATGGTTACATGGAATGAAAGCTGTAGCATCTATTTATCACCAATGTATTAAGCTACCAACTCTTTGGGGGGTAGTGAGAATAGATGGCGACCAAGTGGAAGCTAAGAACTATTACCAAGGGTGTTACATCCATGAAGCCGGCATCTAAGCAAACGATAGCATAGCAACTAGAGCGACATCATAGGAAAGTTCTGGAAGCTCGAGAACAAGACCTTAAAGAATTATCATTGGATCCCGAGGATCCAGACGTAAAAGTTTTCCTAAGATCCAGTATCCCTACTAGCATTGAAGAGGATATAGTATGCCCCAAGGATCCTTTCCCATTACCACACATTGACTCCATGGTGGGTGCAACAACAGGACATGAGATGCTTACTTTCATGGATGCTTCCGCTGGATTTCAACAAATTCAGATGGAACCATCTGATCAGGAGGACACAACATTCATGACTCCTACTGGAATATATTGCTATATTGCCATGCCATTTGGACTAAGAAATGTAGGTGCAACTTATCAACGCTTAGTCAACATGATGTTTAAAGACTAGTTAGAGAAGACCATGGAAGTCTATATGGATGACATGGTAGTGAAATCCAAGAAGGCTGAAGATCATCTTAAAGACTTGGAAGAAGCCTTTAATATCCTTGACCAGTATAACATGAAACTAAATCCATCTAAATGCCATTTTGGTGTTAATGCGGGAAAGTTCCTTGGTTATATGGTCACTATGAGAGGTATAGAGGCTAGCCCGAAACAAATGTAGGCCATCATCAACCTGAAGTCTCCCGTGAATGCAAAGGATGTACAAAGGTTGGCTGGAAGAATCGCAGCCTTGAATAGATTCATCTCTCGATCTTCAGAGAAGTGTAAGGATTTTTATGTTATCCTTAGAAAGAATAAAAGGTTCGAGTGGATGGAGAAGCATGAGGCGGCACTCAAAGCCTTAAAGGATTACTTATCCTCAGCACTAGCATTAATGAAGTCGGTGGATGGAGAACCCCTATCCTTGTACTTAGCCGTATCGGGTAATGCAGTAAGTGCTGTCCTTGTAAAGGATCATGAGAGTGAACAACATCTTGTTTATTATGTAAGTAAAAGTCTTTTAGATGCTGAAGCCATGTATTCTCATTTAGAAAAATTAACCCTTGCACTTATTATGGCTTCCACTAAGTTAATGCATTACTTTGAAACACATATTATTATAAGAACTAATTATCATGTTAACAATGTGCTTAGAAAGCCAGAATTGTCAGGAAGGACGACCAAGTGGGCTGTGAAGCTGAGTGCATATGATATTAAGTATGAGCCTAGAACAGCCATTAAGTCACAAGCGCTCGCAGACTTTGTGGCTGATTTCAGTAGTGACATGCAGAAGGAAGCTGATTTGGAAGTTCAGCAACTAGAAGAAACCAAGGATCCGTGGATTCTCTTCACATATGGAGCTTCCAACGTAGGAGGAACAAGATTGGGTATTCTACTAAAATCGCCACAATGGGACATAACACCTCAATATATAGCCTATGAATTTCAAGCCACAAATAATGAAGTGGAATACGAAGCTTTAATCGCAGGTTTGCAATTAGCTAAACACATGAGGACCAGGTATCTTCAGGTGTATATAGATTCGTTATTAATAGCTAACCACTTTAATGGCTCATATGCTGTTAAAGGAGAAAAACTAATTAAATATCTAGACATTGTGAAAGAACTATCAAAGTTCTTCGATTCTTTTATTATTATACAGGTACCAAGGGAAGAGAATGTTGGGGCAGATTCCTTGGCGAATCTAGCATCATCCTTGAAGGTTCTGGAAGCTACGAAGATCCTAATCATCCATATACTCTCACCAGCAATAGGAGAACAAGAATTTATGGAGATAACAACTAACAAAGAGATTGTGCTTTGGGATCCATTATCCTCAAATAATCAAGGATCTTGGATCCTCCCGATCAAGAAGTTTATTCAAAATGGAGAGATACCCACCACAGAGAATCCTAAATCCTTCAAACTTAAGGTATCACAATACATTTTATTACATGATATTCTGTATAGGAAATATCTTGCAGGTCCATACTTGAGGTGTATTGAAGAACCCGAAATCCAAGAGGTGCACAAATACTTTCACGAAGGTGATTGTGGTAATCACACTGGAGGCAGAGCCTTATTCTCTAGGATTCTAAGAACAACATACTTTTTGCCAACCATGAAGAGAGACGCCATGAAGTACTCAAAGAAGTGTGATGCTTACCAAAGACACGACAACATTCTGCACCAGCCAGCGGAGCCTATGTATCATATATCCTCATCATGGCCTTTCATGAAGTAGGGCATGGATATTGTGGGTAAACTACCTAAAGCACCAGGAGGAAAAGTGTTCATGCTTGCCATGACTGATTACTTCTCGAAGTGGATAGAAGCAGAAGCTTTTGTACAAGTCCGCGAAAAAGAGGTGATATCCTTCATTAAAAGAAACACTATTACTGGATATGGTATTCCTTCAGAAACTATCTGTGACAACGGTTCCCACTTTATCGGGAAAAGAACCAATAACTTTTGTGACAGTTGGGGAATAAAGATGATCACATCTACTCCAGTGCATCCTCAAGCTAATAGCCAGGCAGAATCAAGTAACAAGATCATCGTCAATATTTTGAAGAAAAAGTTAGGATCCAAGAAGGTTAAATGGGCTGAAGAGCTACCTTACGTTCTTTGGGCTGACAGGACAACACCCAAGAATGCAACAAGTCAAACACCTTTCTCATTGGTGTTTGGCTCAGAAGCCATAATCCCTATGGAGATGGTGGTTTCCACTGCCAGAACAAGCATCCATGATCCTCAAGACAACAATGAAATCCTTCTCCAAGATCTAGATAGTGTTGAAGAGCTCAGAGACCTAGCCAGAATTAGAATGGCAGCGTATCAAAAAAGGGTAGCTGGGGCATACAATAAAAATAAAAGGATCAGAAGATTCCAAGAAGGAGATCCAGTCTTGAGGAAAACCTTCCAAAATACAACTAATCTCGCATATGGAAAGCTAGCACCTAAATGGGAAGGCTCCTACCTGATCGAGTCTGAAGCTGGAAATGGGGCATATTATCTGCTAACTATGGAAGGCAACATGTTACCGAGAGCATGGAATGCTATCCATCTCAAGAAGTATTTTTTCTGATCGGGATCAAGTATCCTTCGAGGATTGAGTATCCTTAAAGGGTCAAGTGTAGGTTCCTAGCCGGATCTACACGGAAATATCTCGTTCTACGTAGGTGCGGAATCCCTACGTAAGACGATACGAGCGTAGAAGCGATATACGTTAAAACACAAGCTAAACACGTTACAATATCCAAAAGACACGTTGTATTGCAACTAATAACACGTGATATTCAATCACCAATTACACGTACTGGAATCGTTACATAAATCAAGCCGTAGCTTAGACCTATATACACTTCGACAACTTCGCCTAACATGCTAGGCGAAGTTGTCACTAACTTCGCATGTTCCACAAGTTCGCTTATAATAGGCGAACTTGTGAGAACAAGTTATCTCAAACACATAAACAAATCCAACTAACACGATTACAGACACTAGATACTGAACTATTGACATCATGCACCAACAGACTCCCCCTTGGCAGTAGCTTCATATCTCTATCTTCAATCACGTGTCTTGTAATCCCAAAAATCTCGAGTCACTAGTCTTCAAGCATGAACGCCTTCTCTGACACAAACCGAAACTACTCTTTGATATTTCTTGGCTTCTTCTTTCCAAGCAGGAATATAGAATATCTTTTTCTCATTCAGCACCTGCAAATCAGCTTGAGACAAATTCACTAAGTGCATTGGATCATACACTCTCAGCAACTCTTGTTCATCTTCATCCTCCATGACCGCTTCAGCTGTTTCACTATCTACATACCACCATTTCAGATTCTTCAGGACATCCTTGGGCATCTGTTTCATCGGCACTTCTTTTAAACACCGGATTGGCTTATACTTCATTATCATCCAAGGTTTGCCATCAGCTCTCATGCCTCTGTCTTTATCTTCAACGAGCTTTCCTTTCTGCGGCTTTAATAACTCGAACTTTTTCTCTTTCATGCTTTCTTTCCACACGATCTTTCCAATAATCCTAGCCATATTATCATCACTTCTGTTTATCAACCCCAACTTGGCTAAGTCCTTCACCTCACACTCCGGCAAAGTATTCAACGACCTCAACAATCTCTTGAAATACTGAACCCCATCATAACGTTTAATCACAAAGAGCCTCAACTGCTCATCATATAACCAGCAAATAATCCCCTTTTTCGATTCAGCATACCCTTTGATGTTGTAACTTTTCTTGAACATAGTAGGGACCGCCGGTTTCTTAGTCTTTACGAACCACTGAGCGTAGCCTTCTTTCCATCTTGGCTGCTCTTCCCATTCAGTCTCATCACATTCCGTATCTTGACCCAAATCTGACTTTTCAACTGCAGGAATTTCATGCTCAATATTATCCTCCACAATCTCTCCCTCTTCGACTTCATTGTCAATCACAATCTCAGCCCCTATCTTCTCGATCTCTCCCAACGGTAACACATCATCATCACCTACAACATCATCATCCAACACCTCCTCAGCATCCACTACCACCACGTCATCACCCCCCGATCCGCCAGTTGCACCAGTTGACTCCCCCTGAGTTGTTGAAGTTCCAAGAGCTTGTTCAGTTCTTGGAAACTCTCCACCTGCATCTTTAGATGCATTGGGATCATCGTCTCGATCGTTTCTCTTCTTCGTCCTCAGTTCGTCACCCTTACAGCTCGTCTCCCCCTGAGATGCCAAGAACTGTTTCAAGGCATCAAAAATTTTACCGTGCTCAATCAGGAGGGACGACTGAATCTGATTCTCTGCAACGAGGCGCTGAATAGCGTGAGTCTGGATCAGATTTACTCTTGACTGTTCTGCCACGACCCTTTCAAGAGCTGCTATTCTTTCCGAGTCGGATAAGGTTGCATCAAAATCAAACCTCATATGTGAAATGTCTTGAGCGTACGGAGGAGGGATTCCCAAGGTAACCGGCACATCAGAAACAGGTGGAAACGTAACCGCAGGTGGTATCGTAACAGACAACCCTGCAGTGGCAACCAGTGTCGATTCAACAAATCTTGCAACGACCTCCGATGGAGTAAGGGTTGGAGGTGGCAAGGACACAATTTCTGGAGCCGAGAGTTGAAATGTGGTGGGTGGTATGCCAAAGGAGGATGAGGTAGTCAACACTGGAACATCCGCGGTGATCGATCCTGTAACTGTCAATGATGTAGGGACCATAGTCATACCTGATAGTGCGGGTGGAGAAAAACGAACCACCCTCGAGCTCCCGATCCTTCACCCGTTCTTGCCCTTCTCGCTCGACGAACCAACCGTTTTAAATCCTCCTCAAAATCTGATTCACTATCATCTGTGTCTCTCTTTCTCTTCTCATGAATTCTTTCTTGAGTAATCAGAATCTGTCTTGCTTCAGCCACATCATGATTTGAGGAGTCAGAATCAGTTCTTTCCGTATCAGTCACATTAGTAGCTGCCCTCGACACATCCATACTAGAAACCTGTGCAACCGAGACATGTACCTCTTCCTCTGGATCAACACGTTCCATATCAAAAAATCCTTGTCCGCCAAAAGCAGCTTCAAGGTCAACGTGTTCCTCCGGTGCCACAACAGGAGCAGCAGGCGGAGATTGCTGTACCTCAGGTGGTGGTTGAGGTGCTCCAGCCTGTTGCGGTGCCGGATCCCGAAACTCGTCCCCACGAGCTGCAACATACTCCGGGTTTATCAAGTACCCAAATAACAGAGTATGTCGAGGACGGAGCTCTGGTTTACTTCTGGCACTTGACGATCTACATTGGGCGAAGATCCTCTTGCTGACACTCTCCACATATCGAATCGGACGGCGCTGAGGTAACGTGGGAGCCACGTGATTCAAGATCATTTGAAGAAATCTTGGATACATCAAGAATCTCTCACGCGCCGCCGCTCGTCTTTGACGATCTATCTCATAGAACACCATCTGACTGAAGCTATAACGCTTGTTGTAAGTCAGTGCTGTCATCGCCGACTGCATCGTCGCACCCATTCCATCCGTACCGGCCTTTCTATCCGACATGCACACGATCATCACGTGCATGAGAAAGCGCCATTGATTTAACAAAAACCCATTGCATCTCTGAGTATCCCCCAATGGACCAGAATAGCCCATTCTTAAAAAGGCACCATCTCTGAATGGAGCCACGAAGTCTGTAGGATCGTTTCTTGTTTCATCGCCAAACTGTAAAGCAACCCGTATCTGTTCTAACGAGAACTGCACTTCCTGATTGTTAACCGTTGCACGCATAACTGGGGGCTCGACTCTGCAATCATACTCAACCGTCTGCCAGAAATCTTCTATGTTTGGTAAGGAGATGGGCAGAGTTGTAGTAATAGCGTGGAAGATACACGAGCGGATAAGAAAAGAGATGATCTCGCGATAATCATCAACGCCGCTCGCATCCGGGTCCAAAGTGATGTAGATATTATGCCCCGGGAAAAACTGACGATTGTTATCTCCTCCTTCGTCACCACCAGCACCACCGGCTCCTGCTACAGCTGCCATATCTGCACCACAAACGTTCTAAGTTAGAGAATCGTCAAAGCAAACCACAAGTTCGCCCATTATAAGCGAAGTTATGATTGTTTCTGTATGGGCGAACTTAGGGAAAGGGCGAAGTTGTGAATAACTTCGCCTTTACTATAACTTCGCCTGTTATCTGTTAAAGTAAAGCAGTAAGCGAAGTTATGCCGTAGGCGAAGTTGTGAATATCCAGATAACATAATTATTCTAAGATGATTAGGCGAAGTTGATAGCAACTTTGCCAAAACATAAGTTCGCCTGAATATGAAACGGCGAATTGCAGATGTTCAAACATGGTTTAGACGGTGAATTGTTGATTGATCTCATAAAAGAATGTTACACTAACGATCTAGACTATCAAATTAGTTACGACCACGTTAAAATAAGTTTGAGAAGTGGGTGTGTAAAGGGTTTGCAAGAACGAGGTCCGAAATCGAACCAAAACGACATCTAATAAATGTCATTAACAAGAATTATAAGCACCAAAGACCCTACCCACCTTTAACACGGATCAAAATCAATTAATAACAAGGTTTGAATCGAGTAAAACAAGTTCGCCGAGGGTTAATACACAACTTCGCTGGATTTTGAAAATAATAAAGAGTTTGACTAAAAAATTCCTTTATATAGGGTCAAAGTTACACAGGCGAAGTTGGGGCTAACTTCGCTTACCCCTTAACTTCGCCTAAGTATAACAACTTCGCTTGATATGAATGTTACACAACAAACCCTTATAATTAGAACGTTATGCCATTAACTTTTAAAACTTCCTTTAAAGAGTAAAATGTTACGATCAAATAACAAGTAACCAGGTATAAAACCATAAAACGACATAAGTAAAATAAAATCTAGAAATAAAGTACACGGGATCAAATTTCAGTCTTGACAGGGACTACCAAGTTTTAGAAAAGATCCGAACAGGAATCATACTAATTAAGTGACTGTCACACAGATCCATGTTCAGCTGTATTATGACATAAAGAGACAGGTTGTAAGCAGGTAAACAAACTTAGTATGGTTTTCATCGCTTCTGTGATACGGATTATGTTCAATTAAGCTCAAAACTTAAATGGGCAACACATCAGAGAATGTGATGTCTCCTATCTATTCTCAAAGCGTATTTGGCTTTCCCCAAGTCACCCCGAGTTGACCTCGACCCGTAGTGTCTGATTAAATAGTAAGTACTCTTCGATCTTTAGACTCTTCTTCCCGTTCTCTTTCTTGCCTCTGGATTGATAAGTATAACATTATAAGCTTTAGAAGGCTTAACATTTTTTTTATTTTTTATTATTATTATTATTATTATTTTTTTTACCCAATAATAAGATTTACACAGCTTCTAGTAGACGACTGCAAGTCCCAAATCTGGATCACTGCAGTTTCTTTACACACTATCTTCTCGGGAATCAGAACACTCACGGGCTCGTGTATGACTAGGTAATCACTTTTTCTGCCTATCATTCGAAAGATGTATATGGAGACATGCACAACACTGAATGAGTCACCACTTTAAATCGAGGAGATTTAGTTAGTATCACTTCAACTTTTACGCACCATAAAAAGCTACCATAACATACAATGATTGATCTAAAGTCTTTTAGGCCTAATAACTTCACTAGTTAAGCACACAGAATTAGTTTGTCTATCACTTTCCAAGGTTGGATCAATTTTCTTTTAAACATAGTAAAGAAACTTCTTACGAGGTTATAGACTTGAAAAATTATATCATCTCCCAAAAAAAATTTAAATTCTATCGCCCCGTTCAAGTCAAGTCATCAGGTAAACGGCTATCCTGAAGATCCAATGGATCAGCTGGACCGACCACATACAAATATGCGTCCTTTTAACTAAGTATGAACGACTAATTTTCAGCGAAAGAATAAAGCCACATCATAAACCGCCCCGGTCACTTTCAGTCATCTGGTTAATGGCTATCCTCACAATCTACTGGTAGAAGTGAGGACCAAACATATCCGAAGATATGTACTTCAAACTGAAGCAACCGACATAATTCTAAGCGATAGTGACGTTTTTTTTTTGTTTTTTTTATGTAAAAACTAAAAAATACGGTTACTCGGGATTGATCATCCCATTAAGCCCAACAAGGTTTTGAAAACGAGTTCTGTCAAACGCTTTAGTAAACAAATCAGCGAAATTATCTAACGAATCAACCTTTTCGAGCACTATCAATTTCTTCTCAGCACAATCCCGTATAAAATGATGACGAATGTTAATGTGTTTAGTTTTGCTATGCTTTACGGGATTGTTAGTTACTGAGATAGCAGCAGTGTTATCTATACAGATAGGAGTATGAGTGAAATTCAGACCGTAATCGTGCAATTGCTGTTGTATCCAAAGAACCTGGGAGCAGCAGTTCGATGCTGCCATGTACTCTGCTTCACAGGTAGAGATAGCAACTGAGGTCTGCTTCTTGCACTGCCATGATACTAATCTGCCTCCAAGAAACTGGCATCCCCTGTTGTTGACTTCCGATTTTGATTGCACCCTCCATAGTCAGAATCTGTGTAAGCGACCAACTCCAAGTCTCCCCCTTTCGTGTACCACAATCCCAGCTTAGGTTTGCCCTTGAGATACCGCAATATCCTCTTGACTCCCTTCATGTGAGATTCCTTTGGGTTTGCCTGAAAACGAGCACAGAGACAAACTCCAAACATAATATCAGGTCTAGATGCAGTTAAATACATTAAAAAACCTATGATTGCCCGATATTGGGTGGGGTCCACGTCTGCATCACTGTCTGAATCAGCACCCAGTTTGTGGTTAACGCAAACAGGAGTATCAAATGAAGTGCTGTCCTCCATCTTGAAGCGTTTGAGAACGTCTTGGACATATTTAGTCTGATGGATGAACATCCCATCCTTCTTCTGATCGACCTGCAATCCTAAGAAGAATGTTAATTCACCCATTGCACTCATTTCAAACCTCTTCTTCATGACTTCTTCAAATTCCTGACACATTGCGACTTTTGATGCAGCAAAAATGATGTCGTCCATGTAGACTTGAACCAGAAGAAAGTCTCCTCCTTTTCTCTTAACGAACAGTGTGCTGTCGATCTTTCCTCTTTCAAACCCATTCTCAAGCAAGTAATCCGATAAAGTTGCATACCAGGCACGAGGTGCCTGATGTAGACCATATAGTGCTTTACTCAGTTTGTACACGTGATCAGGAAAGTCTGGGTCAGGAAAACCTGGAGGCTGCTCAACGTACACAACCTCATCGACTTTACCGTTAAGAAACGCACTTTTCACATCTAACTGGAACACCTTCATCTCATTGTGAGCAGCAAATGCCAAAAATAGTCGAATCGCTTCCAATCTTGCCACATGAGCAAACACTTCATTGTAGTCGATCCCTTCTTGCTGATTAAAACCTTTTACAACCAGCCTCGCCTTGTTCCTGATGATTATTCCTTTTTCATCTCTCTTGCATTTGAAAACCCATTTTGTGCCAATCGCATGCACATTCTTCGGTTTTGCAACCAATTTCCAAACCTCCATCTTCTCGAACTGGGCTAACTCTTCTTGCATGTCTTCGACCCACGAGCTGTCCTTTAGAGCCATATGATAGTTCTTTGGTTCAATCTGGCTGATGAAGCAGGTGTACAGGCATTCGTTAATGATGCTTGTTTCTTTAATGCTTGTGTAAACACAAGTGTGCTCATTCAAGCTTTGTCTTGTTTGTACACCGTCGGACAGATCACCTATCACGTTCTCCAAAGGGTGATTTTTGTGAACTCCAGTAGTCGGAACCGAACTGACTTGCAGATTGTCTTCCAGGTTCGAAGAAAGTTCATCAATGGGCGATTGTTGTTGAGAGTGAAAAGGATTGAAAAATTCGTTTTCTGTAGAGGCAGCAGGGGTATCAACAGCACTTGACGAGGAAGGTTGACCTTCGTCATACTGCGGTCGTTGCACAAAATTTTCTTCCTCATCATAAAAAATCTGCGTAGCAATTTTCTCATCAACTCCTGCACAATCAAAGTAAGGCATATTAAAAGATTTAAAAAGCTTATCATAGTCGAAAGCCTCAGCGGGTCCTGTGCTTGGTTTTGGTGGTTTGTAACTTGTGATGTCAGTGTTACACACCACCTCAACCTTGCTGGTCGATAGATTAAAGACTCGTCTGTTGGGTGTCCCAATAACATATCCGACTAAAATACCTTCGTCGGCTTTCTCACCAAATTTTGAGTTCGTCTTTAATATCGAACACGGGGACCCAAATGGTTCGAGACCATTCAAGTTAGGCTTTCTACCATGCATAAGTTCATAACATGTTTTATTCAATCTTTTAACAGTTAAAACTCGATTTAGGATATAACAGGCAGTTGCAACAGCTTCAGCCCAGAACACCACAGGAAGTTTAGCATCGGCCAGCATGGTTCTGGCTCCTTCAATTAGCGTCCTGTTCTTCCTCTCAGCCACCCCATTTTGTTGCGGAGTATACGGGGCGCTGTACTGGTGGTCTATCCCTTTCTGTAGGCAGAACATCTCCATCTGGTAGTTTTTGAACTCTGTCCCATTATCACTCCTGATGTATTTAACCTTTCTTCCCACGATGTTCTCAACCTTGGTAATCAAGTTAATTACCAACTAAACCGTTTCATCTTTTGTCTTCAGGAAATATACCCAAGAATATCGAGAGAAATCATCAGTTATCACCAAGCAGTACGCTGTTCCACCTAGGCTTTTTACATTCACGGGACCGAAGAGATCCATGTGAAGTAGGTCTAGGGTACTGACTATTGAATTAACCTTCTTGGTGTGATGAGATTTCTTGTGTTGCTTTCCCTTCTTGCACGATAGGTATTGGTCTTCAAAGTTGAAATTCTTCAAGGGAACACCGAGCACCAGCCCATTCTTGACAATGTAGTTCATTTTTCGAAGATGTATATGCCCCATTCTTCGATGCCATAGCTCGGACTCTGATTCCGTTGCTTTTGACAGAAGACATGACTCATCTGTTGCCATCTCAGTCGACCTCATATCCATTACGTATGTGTTCTTTTCCCTTGGAGCCTTCATCACTATCCATGCCTCTGGTATCTTAAAACCAGGATACAGTACAATCGCTTCATTTTTGGTAAAGTGCACCGTGTACTCTTTGTCACAGATCTGAGATACACTCAACAAATTAGGCTTCAACTCCTCAACGTAATTCACCTTTTCTAACTTCATTTTACCATTTGTCACAGTTCCAATCCCAGTAATTCTACCACCGCTCTCTCCAGCAAAACTTACTCTACCTCCCTGAACAGGTTTCCATTCGTGTAACAAATTCTTGTTACCAGTCATGTGCCGGGAACAGCCGCTATCCACAACCCACAGATTGTTTACAGCCCTGTTCAACTGTTCCTGCACAATTAAAGAAAAAGATTAAAATCTGGGGACCCAATACCTACTGGTCTTGGGTCGATTAAATCTGTTAAACTGCATCCCGTACTTTGGTCGTCCATAGTCAGTTTGATAATGACTTCTGTAAGTTCTGAAAGGATACCTTCTTGGAGATTGACTATGAGGCCATCCAAACCTTCGTGACTTAAATAAATTATAACCAGTGGTTTGGTTGTTAACAGGGAAAAACTGAGATTGACATCTTTGAAATCTTGGTTTAGTCCAATGTCTGAACATTGGTGAATTTGCATTATGGCTATTATAATAATTACTGTTCGGTTTATTCTCAGTTTTCGGAGGCCTCATACCTCTGAATCTCTGATCTAGAGGGCAATCAGCAATCAGGTGTCCTATTTGATTACATCTGAAACAACTCCTGTGTTTAACTTTCGTCTCAACAGTTGTTTCAGATGTTGAGGTTGCATTACTGCCCGTTTGTCTAACATATGGTGGGACATACGGGTTTAGTGGAGAATTCTTTTCAGTTGGTTTATAGTCCTCTCCACGTTTTAGTAACACTACCTCTTCTTTTGTCTCACTAGATTCGGATTTCTTGTCCGAATTTGATGAGACAAAACTAGGAACATAAATCTTAACATTCGAAACAGGCTTACTCGTTTCGCTTTTACTAACTTCCGGATCTTTAATCGTAACTTTAACAGGAACTGTCTGACTAATCTCAACATCAACAGATTTCTGATTACTAGGATCATATGTATAGTTATGATTATAAGGTGGTGGAACTTCAGAATATCCAATTCCTCCCTTTTTAACTGGGGAACGTTGATCACTTACGAGGTGATCAAGCATTGCAGAGGAATTTCTAAACTGCTCAAGTTTTCTGTTTAGTTCCACCACTTTCACCTGGTAGTCAGCTATCTGTTTATCCCTTTCAGCAATTAGTTTGGTTTTCTCTTCTAACACTTCATAGCTAAGATCAATTATTTGTATTTTTTCAGCAAGACTTGCTTTAAGACTTCTGATATCTTTTTCACTAGCCTTAATCTTTACTGAATAACTATTTTCTCTAGTTTTAGTGTAATGATGATCTTCTTTTAACGTGCTAAATTGAGTGTCCAAACTAACAAACTGATCAGTTAATGTTTTCAATTGCTCAGACAGATTTTCACATTGCATACAAGGGAGTTCAGAACTTACCTCTGAGAGCTGATCATTCACCTCTGCCATATAAGCTTGATCTTCTCTAGTCTCTCTGTAGCTTCCTTCAGTTTCGATGTTAACCAGGTTGGCCTGTTCGAACACTTCCTCAACTTGCAGACTCCAATTGTATCCCCCGTTCTGTCTGGATACCATCGCCCTATTCTCATTACTTCCCCCATTCGGTTGTGTTGGTCTGTTCTGACTACGTTCTACTCTTTCATTTGTGCATTCTTTAGCAAAGTGGCCATTCTGTTGACAGTTATAACACCGAACCTTTGACTTATCAAACCCTGGTCTTTCGCCAACGAACTTTCTACCAGTTTTCTTCATAAACCTTTTAACTCTTCTTACTATCATCGCCATCTACCACTGCAGATCCATCTCTTCCAGATCATCAGCATCGATCTGATCATAGTCTTCGTCTAAAGTTGCAGGGTCAACAATTTTACCTTTGATGTAATTTTCGTAAGAAGCAATGAAAGATGCATAGAGAGCAAACTGCTGTTCAGCAGATTTAACACTCATGGTCATCTGAGAGTAGTTGTTGTTCGGAACACTTGAGGAAAAACTACCAGTTGTTGCTTGAGGTTTAGAAGAATTTGTTCCACCAGCTATGAAACACAAATCACCATCCATGTTGAGAGTTACATGACCCTCATGAGTTGAGTTAGAGCTCGAGTCTCCCTTTGAGTAGTAAGCAGATGATTCTGACTTTGAACTTGAACTTGAAGTAACTTTCGCACCATACATTCCCGGATCCTGAACCTGATCAGTTGGTGTCTTTTTTCGAACCATGTTAAGTTCAAAAGTTCGTAGTTTATTGACTGCTGTTTCCAAGTCGATGTTTGCAAACTCTTTATCTTCTCTCATCAAGACAGTGTACATTCCCTTTTCGGTGGGAGAGCATCAAGAAGTTTTTCTACGATCTCTTCTTTTTTATAGTCAATCGAATAGTTTCTGAGTTCGGTCATCAAGTGGTAATACCTTGTGATGATATCATCAAGTGACTCATTCTTCAAATACTTGAACACCGAGAATTGGGTTTTGAGTAGCTTAACCTTGGATGCACGTATCCCCACATTACCTTCATATCGGTTTTCAAGCGCTTCCCATAGCTCTCTGGCGGTTTTGTATTTCCTGAAGGTGTGAAGAATCTCTTGTGGAAGAGCCATTGTTATCGCAGCATGAGCTTTGCTTTCTGCCTCATACATCTTCTTTTCTTCCTCTTCCATCTTATTGTACTTCTTTATTTGTTCACGACCCTCAAACATAGCCGTTGGTGGAATATAACCATCTTGAATGCACACCCACATCTTAGCATCTTGATATTTAACATATTGTTCAAACCGATATTTCCAAGCAATGAAATCGGTACCCTTAAGCATTTTCGGAGCCTTAGTAGCTGAACCTACTTCCACCTCCATTTTTACCAGTTCCGCAATATTTATAGAAGTCATCTTTGAAAGAAATACGAAACGAAAACACAAAGAAACCCACAAATTTTTTTTTTAATTATTCTGAACAGTACCAGTAGGCGAAGTTATATTTAACTTCGCTTAAGTCTTAACTTCGCTTGATTACTCAACTTCGCTGAAACTCTTAACTTCGCTTTCTTCTTAACTTCGCCTGATGTTAACTTCGCTTGGAGACAACTTCGCTTAAGTTAAGCGAACTTGTGAGGTAAGCGAAGTTAATGATAACTTCGCTTAAACTTATATCTTCGCCTAAACCCTACAAACAGTGGCGGCAACTTCGCCTGATGAACACAACGTTTTTGCAGGTTTGATTTTGACGTATTGCGAGGTATTAGAAGGTGTAATGGGTTGTTTTTGATGGAGGGAGGTGAGTAGGACACAATAACTCGGTATTTCAACGTAAACTCGTCCCGCGAATAGTCGAACGGAACGATTTCTACACCCGTTTGATAATCCCGAACCACACAATCACGAGCAAATGCTCTGATACCAATTGTAGGTTCCTAGCCAGATCTACACGGAAATATCTCGTTCTACAAAGGTGGGGAATCCCTACGTAAGACGATACGAGCGTAGAAGCGATATACGTTAAAACACAAGCTAAACACGTTACAATATCCAAAAGACACGTTGTATTGCAACTAATAACACGTGATATTCAATCACCAATTACACGTACTGGAATCGTTACACAAATCAAGCCGTAGCTTAAACCTATATACACTTCGACAACTTCGCCTAACATGCTAGGCGAAGTTGTCACTAACTTCGCTTGTTCCACAAGTTCGCTTATAACAGGCGAACTTGTGAGAACAAGTTATCTCAAACACATAAACAAATCCAACTAACACGATTACAGACACTAGATACTGAACTACTGACATCATGCACCAACATCAAGGATCCTAAAATTGGTAATATCTATCTAATAATTTATTCATTATAGATTCTTATTATTAATTAAAGGATAATATATTCTTAACATTTAACTTTTCCAAGTTTTAAGTAACAATGCAGATTCAATAAGAGGTTCAATGTCTAAGAGGTTGGCCACCTCTCCCTCACACTCAAGGTACATTGCTACTTCTTTGGCATTACCCACGATTAAGGTATGATCCCCGATGGTCATATCTTCCAAGGTTTAAAGGTTTCACCTTTCTTATAAATTAGAGTTTCTACACTCTCGCCTGGAGCACACGTTATCCAACGTATGCTCGGGGCAGCGGGACAGTTCACGTTTAGTGGCTGACAATTTCGTTGTTTTCGGCCATATGAAGGATCCTATGATTTATGGTAGACGTACCATACCACCGATTTATAACATTTTCATGTTATCTCAAGACAAAGGTTTCTAACATTTTCATGTTAGCTAAGGTTTTGGCATTTTCACATCACTTACGTTTGGGCAAATCCCCAGTTGACATCCGTATCTTTGGGCCAGTCCCCAGTTTGGGCTTGTCCCTAGTTTAACACTAGTTTATATGGGATTTTCCTTAGTTTATTTGGGCTTGACCCCAGTTTATTTGGGTTTTTCCCCAGTTGGGTTTAATCCTAGTTAATATCATAAGTTATTTGCATCAGGTATCCTAAGATCAAGCTACTAGGATCACAAAGATACCAACACTCATGGTAACTTAGGTCTAACCAGACCTTATGGTATGATTTCAGTTTATCAATTTATACTTGTTTGATGTTAATTTATATCTTTATGGATATAAGGATCCGGTATTCTCAATCAGTTTTTGTAAGGATAATGTATCTTTGAAACTTTATTTCAAAACTACTAATAATCTAAGATTACAACAGATCAGATATATTTTCAAAATGATAAACAATATGCAAATAGACAAAAGTTTTAAGTTATCAATAATAATAAGTCACCCGGACTTACCCAAAATTCTTAACCCGGATTTTACCATTCAACAGATGGACATCCACCCGGGTTAAGTAGGTGTTACTAATTGTTTATCAAAGTACAAGAAAATAATACAGGGGCATCAAAGGCTTCATCCCCATAAACAGAGGATCCCACCACCTTTGCTACCCCTGGAAATTGTCTTAAGGATCATGGATCCTTCATCCTAATTACTATTGTCTATTACAAACCATAATCAAATATCCTTAAACACAAGCAAGAAAATAAAAAGATCGGCTCGGGCCTTGTCTATATTATCCTTCATTGCCCATCTCAACAGCTTCTCCATCAGTTGTTGCTTCCTTCCCTTCGTCCATTTCATCCGCATCCTTCACCCTGCTCGTTCCAGCTCCATTTCCACCATCTACCTCAGCATCCTTTTCATCATATCCACCACCAAGCGCCACCAAAGCTTGCCTCCACTTTCCCACATCCTAGGTTGACTTGTTAAAAGTAGGATCACCAACTTCCATAGCCATCTTGATCCTAGCTTGTAGCACTGACCTGGCCGCCCATATTTTTGCCTCCTCGGTAGCTTGCTTCACCACATCTTGCTGCTGGGACTCTGTAGTGGATAAAGGATCTTCTAAGCATTTCTTTTCCTTGGTGAGCTTGGCTAGAGCTTTGTCCTTCACTACTTCTGCACTTCCCATTCAAGTAAGGCTCTCCTCCAGTTGGCCCACGATCTTTTCATGATGATAATCTTTGGAAGAGTTCACAGCCTGTACCAGGCAATTATGCAAAGTTGGAAGGATTCTTGATTCATAAATAAAGGATATCATGATCAAGGTTACTTACAACAATGATCATGTCAAAGGGACTCTTTGGCTCCGAAGATCTTTTCCTCTTGGATGCTCCCGATTTGGCTCGAGTAGTGGCAGTTCTCGGCTCGGAGACGGCAGTCGCCTTCAAGGCTTCCTTCTGAATAACCTGTGGGGTTATGAGGCTATCAATGTTCTCCAAGGAGAACTTGCTGACGGACTTGTTAGACTTCCGAGCGCCTACAAAGCACAAAATACATATAAGTCTTATATCTAATTTACTTTATTATACAATTTTAAGTCTTACTTGACATATTGTTGATGGGTTCTAAACAGATTTCACAAAAAGCCTCAATGAATTTGGCCTGAAAAGTACGGACTTGAAGATCCAGGGCAAGAGACTTTCTTGTTTTTTCTCTTGTTCTAGGTAGGTTTGCCAATGAAGCAAAATTGTCCACTGTAAGATGAAAAACCAGAATAAAATAGCTAAAAGAAGAATCGATTATCCTAAGAAGCTTCTTCAAGGATCCAGGATCCTACCCTTTTTCACTCATTTAAACGGTAAATCAGAAGCACCACCAGGAATAGAGCTTCGATTCACATAAAAAGAATTGGTTCCTCCAAATGGAACCATTCTGGGTTACTTTGAAAATCGGAGTAGGTTGTCTGGGTTTTGACTTTAGAACGAATCGGTTTGACCCGTGAGTGGTTAAGGTGTAAAGGTGTGGTAGCTCATGGACACTGAAATCAATCTTCTCTTCCTCTATGATTCTTTAAATGGTACGCAAGACCTTCCAGATCATTAGCATATCTTGAATGTAATACATTCTCGTTGCATCGAAGTAGCTTTGGGTAAAAGACGGGAAAGGATACATGTAAACGATAAGTAAAGGACAAGCCGGGAAACAGACCCACGTTTTCGAGCAAGCATCACATCGGACTAAAGAGTCGAATGGTCGGAAAACAGCCTCCGACGGAAATAGCGGGGTCAAATGGTCAATTTCTGGATCCGTAAATTTACAGATCCCAAAGAAGGGTTAGTGAGAAGGTTTTGGGATTGCATTTCTAATAACTCCGAATGATCGGAAGAAGAAGTGGAATCGGTGGACATATATTTAGAGAAAATATTATTCAATAAGAATAAAGAAAGAAGAAAAGAGGATACATGTTTAAGCTGCGAAGATGTGTGGTTATAAGGAGTATACCAATTGCATATATAGGCGGCTAGAGTTGATAATGAGGGTTAATGATAATAATGGCGTCTGACACAAGTCTAATTGTTTTATCTTTTGTAGGCAGTTCAAAATTCAAAATGACAGTTGTATCCCATAAACACCCGCCATTTTGAGGGCAATTGTTAGGGTATAGATTTTATGCTAAGGATACTCTATCCTTGTGTAATTTCTGAATCATTTATCCTTAGGATATATTCTAGGTTACGAAGGATCAAGGATCCTCGGTATATTTATTTACTAATGATTGTATTTGAATGGTGATGTGATTGATAGATATAACGGCAATAGGACCTGGTCTGTCTAATATTTCGCTACAAGACTCTTTCAGCACGTGGTCAAAGAGTGGGATTGGCTAGTGGAAGAATGGCGAGAAAATCGGACTAGTTGTTATTTATCTTTTTATTTATGTTGAGTTTATGATCAGTTAGTTAAGCACTTCGCACATACCAGATACATTGAGAACTCTCTCTAACAGTACACACACACAGAGCTTTCGTTGTAATCCTGATCTCCAAACCTTGTATCCTCATTTTTGATATTAATAAAGTGGTGATAGACAATTGTCATCACCCGGGGTTTTTGTGTCGGCGATCCGACCAAGATCAAGGGTTTTTTCTCGTAACAAATCCTTGTGTTTTTGTTTGCAACTGTTTCGTAATCGTTATAATCAACCTAGCACTAAACCTCACCTTACAAATTTGGTTACATTATCCTTAGTTGATTTTTGATCAAAACAGGTAGCATATGAGTAATGTTTAATTTGATGTCCTACGTTAAACTATAACTCACACAGTGTAGCTGACTTTTAGTATGTATATTAGCTTGATGCAGGATGACCTAGCGGGCTTTGAGTGCATTGGCGGGCTCTCTAAGTAGATTTGCATCCGTAATAGAAAGTTTATGATATGTTTCATAGACAAGATTAATGCTTAGTTTATGTATTGAATGTTTGAATGATTTTCCGTTGCTTGCGAATGAAAACTATGTTTGAGATCTATACAGCAAGAGTAAATCCAACCGTTGTAAGGTGCCCGATTTGAAGCCTTACAAAAGCCCTCATATTATATATGAGGATAATACTTACGTTATTTACAGGCTAGACTCTTAACCCATACAAGGTTCGGCGACCATGTTGGGCCCATTTCCCGCGACAGCCAAACTTTTTCAAAAAGAAACTTATACATAAAATTATTATGCGTATTTAATGGTTTGAGTTTATATAAAGGGTTTATGAATCATTCAAAAGTCTAAATATAAATAAAATGGATGCATCATTTTAAGACTAAGTTTTAATATATTAGTGATAAAGGCCCTTGTCATCGATTTTTTTTAGATTAGATTTTTAAAACATGCTCTTCTTTCACACTCGTAAATCAAAATCATTCAATCAAGCCTAGTTATTTTTAAAGTGGTTAAAGTTGTAATGGAAAAAGAGATGAAAGAAAGACTTTTACTTCACCAACTTCCACGTGAGTAAGGCACGTGCATACCACCCCAAATCACGTGTCCGAAGCCAGACATGTGCTCTCACGTTCAAGAAATTAAAAAAACTTAGCAAAATACTCGAAATAAGATTTGCATCAACAAACAAGTTAACGTTAATATTATTTGTTAAAAACAATGCACGTCCGATAACCCAATAAAAGAATGCCATGTGTCATTGACCCACCGTCTTATTGCCTTTAACTCACATGCTTAGCTGACACTGCCCTCAACCCACTCTCACGTGCTATTTATAATATATACTCATAATGATTTATTTTTTTCAAAATTTAATCCTAACCTTTTATATAACAGTGTTGTTTAAAGTTTATAACTTTATGATTCGAACCCGATGAGAATAAGTATTTTAGTTTTAGATCTTACATCTTATATGTTTAATAAATAGATCGTGTTTGAGTTGACATGTTATACTGATTAGTAAAACGGACCATCTTTGAGTCCATATGTTCATATTTTTTTTATAAGACAATTATTTTTAGAGTTCAACCTACTTATGACAGTTTATTTGTCCTTACTACTTAATTACAATCCATTTGTAACATGTCAACCTTTTACAATCCATTTGCTGGTTTGACTTGTTTAGATAAATAGGTTACAAGAACGTGTTAGGTTAATATGGTTTTTAGTATATTGAATGTTAGGGTTGACGTATTTCACGCACCTAAATATATATGGATTGTATCATAGTTTGTTAACTTGTTAACTTAAATTATAAACTTACCAAAACGACATGATTATCAAACGAGTTTATGAGTTTATATTATCTTATCAATATAAGAGCAAGGGGCGTTGGATTTTATAAGTTATGAATTATAAGTTTTTATTTTATTTAGAATGACCGACTTTTATTAACAATAAGACTGGTGGTAAGTCACTAGCTAGCATACAAGACACCAAGATTATACCAAAATACAACATGAACACCAATTACAATAAAATTCTTTAAAACACAAAGGAACACCATATATCCCGATCCAACCCAACCACTTAGCCCCTATTCTTTACCCATAAATACGATATTCATCTTATGTTTTCGTTGATTTTATTGATTGATAATCGTGATCTGCTAAACATGCTTTCATTTATCGCTCTCTAAAAACTCCAACATGTCGTTTGATTATAAATTTAGTTGTGTTTGAATTAATTATCTATTTAATTATTTATTTATTAATTAAAAGTAAAAGCCCATGAGCTTTTGCTCAGCTCACATTTTTTGGGTAAATGAATAATGGGTCGGTGACTATGAGGTTTCAAGTTTGAATTCAATCTTAAGTGGGTTTTATCTAAATAGACATTCGAACAACATGTTTTCTTTGAAAAATGAGATTGGGTTGGAGCTATCCAACGCAATATGCGATGCGGACATATGGAGTCATCTTTTACCACTGAATATTAGATAGACTTTATTCATTGTCCTAAAAGAGATTATTAAAAGTAAAAGATTTATTTTTAAATTGTAAAGGACAATTACCAATGAAGAGGTGAGTAGTACAAGAATCATTCATTCGGTATCACTCCTAGGGATCGTTCCATTCACCTTTGGCCCGAATATTATATTATAATATCATGTAAGAAGATAATCCGACGTGGCATTATTATCTACTGGTAATAAAACTTAATATACGATAAATAGTCGTTTTTTTCTTGATATATTTTATGTTTTGAGTTTCAATTTATTTTAAGTATAAAGTATAAAATAGATATTTTCCATGCCGTTACCCTAACATTCTTAGGGTAAATGACCCCGGCAAATATTTTCTTCCCACGGATGGCATCAATAAAGAAACACTAAATGACCCCGGCAGATTAAGGATAATCTTAGGGTAAATAGATGTTTCCCACGAGGGTTAGGTCCGGCAAAGATGGTTATTCTTCTCAACCTGCAAAACAGACACCGTAAGCTCGTCACTGAGAAGGGGGGGGGTTCCTCCTTGTGACCACCCTCCGGCGTGAGAATCAGACTAGGTTGCTCTGAATATAAGTGTATATAGAGAGAAATAGCTAGAGAGAAGATGATGATACCGTTCCAAGGTGTTGGAGTATTTATAGCCGAAGGTAGGTTTCGAAGCAGGTACGGCCAGCTGTATAATATTCATTTTCCACCAACTACGGGCTACGTTCGTGCCACGATGGGAGTTGGTGGGTAGGCAGCGGCTAATAGTGACATTTTGTACTGGAGCGTGCTCCTCCTCGTACTATTGTCAGTGAGCTGTCACCCTGTGATTGGTTCATGGGCTGCTTCTGTCAGATCTTGTCTATTTGTCAATACCTTGATAGGTATAGTACAAAAGATCTTCTGGAAGCGTATGGACTGGCTCTTTTGGGCGGGAATATTCCTGCCCTGCTCATTCCTTCTTTAGGTGACATTGCTGAAGTATAAGAGTTAGTGCCTTATGCGTGTAGCCTTACTGTTAGTGCGGGTAGCCTTCCTTCTTGGCTTGTACCCACAGCTGCGGGGACAGGCAGGGTACTGTACCAAGGGAGGCTTTCCTACGGGAACAGCTGGCTTACTGCGTATAAGGTCTTCATCTCTCTGAGCATGGTGGGTCCTGCGGATCCAGTTGGTCTTTGCGCAGACGTACCTCTTCAAGGTGAGTCTTGCGGGTCCAACTGGGCTTTGCGGGGACCTACCTCTTTAAAGAACGTCAAATCTTATTTTTACGGGTTTCCTATCATAACTTTTTAAAATGTACTTATCATACATAAGCCATAACCTGATCTCGTTGATCAGCAAAGTTTTAACAGGATCCTGTTATGTTTTGATAAGAGATTCTCATGTTAAAAAATCTTTAATAATAATAATAATGTTTGTGATGAGAAATATAAAATTATCAAATTAAAACTTATTGTAATATGAAATAGGAAATGTTTTGAAATCGAAGTTAATGTGCATACCAAAGAATTTTTAGTCAAATCAGTACGATCTGTAATCATATACAACTCACGAAACCCCAAAAGCTGTGAAATTGAGGACTTGTTTTAAGTATCTAGTTAAAGAGTTTTTGTAAAATATAATCCTATGTAATGCTCATAATTTCTTATACTTTCGGTATAAACATCATAACACAAGGATGATTAAATATAATAATTTATACTTGTCTAGTACATGAGCATTTGAGGTTTATAATATGATTGTTCAGTACTGTTGAGTAGACTCAGAAAATTAAAATCGAAACCGAATCAAACTCAAGTTGAAATCTAATTTACTGAGCAAATCGAATTCAAATTTGGTATTCGATTCGAGTTAGAAAATTGTAATTTTCATATTGACCTGTAAAACCGATTTAAGTTTATATGTATATCATGTGTCATAGATATCCGATTATTTTTCACATATTTCGAATATGGTTAGATTTTCGAATGTGGATTAGTATAAATTGCTAATTTGATGAACACTATAACTGTGGGTTAATGGGTTATTATAACCGAATCCAAACACGGCCTAATTAAACAGTTAGCTAATTGCCTAATTGTGTTGCATCACTTGTTAAAAAAGTGACTCGTTTACTGCTCATATGTATATATAGGGCTATAGGCTATAGATATAGTAGTATCACACCTAAGCTATATAAAAACAAACTATTATAATAATAAAGACAAATGAAACCAGTCTATATGATCAAATTAAGCATAACATGTTAATTTGTCACATGAACATGAACAACCTGCTTATTAAAATGGGCTAGTTGTATAGAAACATCCTAATTATAACTTTAAATAAATTGTTAAGATAAAAAAACAACTTGATATGTCAACTAAAACTAGAGGCGTGCATAAAATCAATATAATCAACTAATAACCAAGCTAGCTAACCGAATTTAATGGTTCGATCAGTTTTGACTTGAGACGGCAATTAGCATGTCAATTTTGGCAATTCATATTTCAATAACCGAACCAACCAACCTAATATGGTTATTCAAATAAATATCTTAATGTTACAAATTATTTAAGCTCAAATGTCTAATAAAAGTTTATTAAGCAGTTAAAACTTAAAACTTTTCAAGCCCATACTTTCATTCCCAATTACGGTGCATGATTAAGTGATTAACCAACCAAACCGAATCAACTTATAAAACCATATAACAAAAACTGATCGCATATCATTCTCCAATTAACTGATAACTTGATTATGGTTACGATTAATTTTAAGGCAAAACCGACTCAATACAACACTAAAACCAAGTCCTAACCCTTGTATTCCGTACGTCCTATAATACATCATATTTAGTTGCATTCTCATGGAACAAGTCAATATAATCGTACACCAAATTACCAAAAATAAATCCTACCATAACAATAATAACAATAACTCTAACAAAATAATAATAATATTATTACTAATTATTAATTATTGCATGTTTTTAGGTGTCACCATCCCCCTTCAAACGCAAATAAACTCACCCTCACCTCTCTTCACTCCTCAACTCTCTCCACCTCCACACACTTTCTCTCTCTACTCTCTCTCCCTTTATATTATCTACGTTACCACTCGATCGATCCATCCCATAATAATGGAGAAACGAAACTCCGAATTCGTCATCGACGACCTTCTCAATTTACCCGATGACACTATCGTGGCTGATGAGCCATACGACGTTGTTGGAGACATGCATGTTAATAATGCTGGTACCTCCATGGAGTCCTCGATCATGACCACCACCGTCGACAGCTGTAACTCCTCTGGTGGAGACGGTGGTGGCCGCACCGACATGACTCAATTCTCACATGACCTTTGTGTCCCGGTAATTCATTGTTTTCTGAAAGTAGAAACGTATTTTGCTCATTTGTCACTTGTACCGTATAATAATAAGTTATATGCACATTACTCCTTATGCAGTTTTATTGTATTAATTAATATTATTATTTCAATATAACTAAATATCTAAATAATATTAATGAGCTTGAGAAATGTAAATATTTGTGAGAGGTGTAAACGTGTCGAGCTATGTGTTTGAGCTTGACTTGTTTCGGTCACTCTTATAGAGCTCTTACTTTGTTTCAAAAGTTTAAGCTTGCCCCAAGTATATTTTTTAAGATTGAACTCGGTTCGTGCTTTATTATTTTTGAATTATTTTATTAATTTGTTCGTATGTAAATATATATAGCTATAGGTTTTATATGTAATTAACATAATATATGTTTTTTTAGTTTATTTATAATAGTGTTAGCATACAATAATAGTAATTATGTAAATATATATATTCAATATATTAAATAAAAGTTTTATAAATAATATGGTTGTTTAGACTCATGAGACTTGAGTTTGATAAGTAACTTCGAGCTCAGGCCCTAGCTTGACAACTCAAGTATGTCATGAATGGTTTGGCTTATTTACATACATATATTTATAATTATCTTACTTTGAAAAATCACTCTACTTCTTGAAAATTGAGTAAAAGTATTTAGGTTTTTAATTATCGTAATTACACCAATATTAATGCTAATGAAAGTAAAATATATGCAACATCTTGTGAATATTTGCTGCTGGTTTATAAGTGAATCTAAAAATGACTCAAATTAACATTATTTTGATAGTACGATGATATGGCCGAGCTAGAATGGCTATCGAATTTTGTGGAGGAATCATTTTCATCTGAAGACATGGAGAAGATTCAATTGCTATCTGGAGTCAAATCTCAACCTGTTAATGTATCCACCAAGACTCACCAATTCCATCATGACATCGATAACCAATCCAATCAGACGATGTTTAACACTGACGTGACGGTTCCAGGCAAGGCACGCACCAAGCGTTCTCGTGCTGCGCCACGCAATTGGACTTCTCGACTCATTAGTCTCTCTGAGCCTTCCATGGGCCCCACCTCTATTCTATCCTCTGAGTCGGAATCTGAAATTGGCTCTAGTTTAATTGGCAAGAAAACAGTGAAACCTCTCCCAAAGAAAAAAGAGGTTTATGACAATGAATCACACAATGGAGAAGGGCGGAAGTGTCTACACTGTGCCACTGATAAAACCCCTCAATGGCGTACCGGACCATTAGGTCCAAAAACACTTTGTAATGCGTGTGGGGTTCGCTACAAGTCTGGTCGATTGGTTCCTGAGTATAGACCAGCTTCAAGCCCCACGTTTGTACTTGCCAAACACTCCAATTCGCACCGTAAGGTACTTGAGCTAAGGAGGCAAAAGGAGATGCAAGTTTCACACCCACAACCGTTCTACCATCATCAAAATATGATGTTTGATGTTTCCAATGGGGACGATTACTTAATCCACCAACATATTGGTCCGGATTACAGGCAACTGATCTAATTAAGTTGATGTAGTCAACAAGTTGTTCTAGTTTTTTTGTTTTTAATGTTTGGAATTAGGAGAAACTTATGAGGTTTTGAAAAAAAAAATAGTTGAATTTTGGAGGGTAAACTTTAGATTCTTGTAATGTTAATTGAGTTCTGCATGCCATATTTTGGCAAATTCGATCTAGAACTAATTTTTTTCACATTATTCTCTTTTTGTTGTTGTTACATTTTATAATCTCTCTGCCTCTATGTATAAACATACCATTAAAAAATACCATATTAAAAGAGTATTAAACTAATCAAATATATATACGTCTCTGTCAGTATATTAGCAATATTTATACAACTAAGATCATCTATGCATTTAAATAGAATTGTTTTGATTTCATAAAATGCTAAGTTTAATTTTTTATAAAGCTATATGAATATATGACATGATTTTTATAATAGTTATATTTATTTTTAATAAATTATCCTTATCATAAAGCAATTCACGTGAACCAAGGTTACCATGTGCACAACTTTAATACAATTTTGGAGAATATGATTTAAATAAAAATTAAACAAATACAGAAATTCATGTGATCATGTGCCTGCTTCCCCTATCAACCTCAAGAGAAAGATGTGTATAAGACTATAAGTTTTAAGACCATAAATCAGGCAGTATGCCATGGGTGGCCTAAAACCACATGCATTCATAATACTTATCTTGATTGTCTCAAAACTTAATTGATATTTATATGTTTCTTAGAATATAAAATACCATGGTTATGTGGTATGGTGTCCACCTTTTAAAATGGAGGTGGTGGGTTCAAATCCTTGCAAGTGCAAGGTTAGAGGGATTTGTTGTTTCAAAAAAAAAAAAAAAAAATACCATGGTTATATATTTTCTTCCATCATTGTGCCCATTCATGTCGAACCATCATATCACATCTTTAGTACTTTCTCATTTGATAGAAAGTGTATGGTTCAAAATTTCAATTAATTTTGTGTTATATCAACATATCAATATATGGTCTGTAACTAAAAGCAAACATATCAATGTTAAGTTATAATATTAATATATATTAGAACGTGTTGAGTACATATTTTGTATAAAATAACCATAATCAAATTCTTAAACTACGTTTGAGTCTAAAGCGGGTGAAGTTTAACCATAATCAAATTCTTAAACTACGTTTGAGTCTAAAACGGGCGAAGTTTACACCGATTCAATAAAGGTGATCAGCGTTATCTTTGATCAATGTCAACACCCAATGTCTAAAGTGACCGATATTGGTTAGATTTGCTGGTTGATAATGGAAAAGTGTATAGCCGCCTTGCGTAATTATGTAATAGTCAATGTCACATAAATAGACGTTTATGGTACTTTCACACTAATATTATACATTGTAAACCTTACAATGACATTTTGCACAAATTTGTGTATGGGGTGGTTTCAATAAATCAATTATGAGACAAACTAACTGGTTTTGTTGGTTATAATTACGGTTCTTATGAGAAGAGGAAATAAGGCATGTTTTTGTTTTAATATTAATGTAACTAAGTTTTGTAATAAATTGCGATGTTGAGATCAATGTTAAGATCAAGCAATTATATTCCTACCTTACTGGTCTTATATTCCGAACACATGAATTGATTTTCTTTGAATGAATCTCTTTAATGATTTCAATCCATAAAACATTCGGATTCTGTTTCTATCTCTCTTCAAATACATATTGTTAATAGGCTGTAAATTTTCACCAAGCCGGCTTAATGATATTGGAGGACTTAATCGAAATGAGATTTTATGTCCTTTTCATACAAGGGTTGTCTTATTCTTCAAATGTCAATAAAAATGAGAAGTTTGAGAAGTCATAATTAATTGACATGTGTCAAGTGGAGACCAAAGGAAAAATGATATAGACGTAAAAGTACGTGTTTTCCCTCTGCACATGCAAGTCACATGTTAATTCTTCATAATTTTAAAACGTCTATAACTTTTTCATATGATATTTAAAACAAATCAAAAACTCACCATAATAACAATCGTTTTTTATCTTTAATATGGGTATAATTTTGTTATATAAAAACTAAAACAAAATTTACGTCATTATGTCTTATTGTTTATCATTATGTCTTTTTTGTCATCGTGCCTTTCTGTTTGTCATCGTGTTTTTTTCGTCATTGTGTCTTTCAACTCATTATTGTCGTTGCGTAATAATAATATGTAAATATAATGAAAATTAGCAACAAATTATCCAATACAAAAAACACAATGATGAATACATATTACACAATAACCTGAAACGTAAAACACAATGATGAATACATATAACACAATTACCTGAAACGTAAGACTAAAAGGTGAATACATATAACACAATGACATGAAACGTGAAACATAATGGAAACCACATATTACACATTGACTTGAACGTAATACACAATGAACATAATACTATTTTCTCAAATTAAGTGAATGTCACATGTCAATTCCGAACAAAAAACAATGAACGTATTACTGAATGACTAAAACGAAATCATAAGTAGAAAGACAAATGTTGAGCACAAAGACACAATGATGTAATCTTTGTTTTTATTTTTATCTTTAATATGAGTATCAATTGAAAAATAGAATGACCAAAATCTATAACACAATGTATAAAAAACTCAATTAAAAACACAATAGACAACCAAATAACACAACATAAATAACCCACTATTTTTTATTTTTATATAACAATATGATATTCATATTAAAGATATAAAATGCTTTTATTATAGTGATTTAAAAAAAATGTCGTATTAAATGTTATGGAAGTTTTAAAATGATGGGAGAATTGACATGTGTTTTGCATGTAGTGAGAGTGCAATCATAAGTGGGTTATTACCTTAACGTCCATGTCATCGATTTTTATTCTTAAAATGATGGGAGATCAGTGAATTAGATTTATTCTCACCCTTTTCAATTTTGTTTTACTTTGTATTTTACCCTTACCATTTAAGACAATTGTGTTAAGAACCCAAAAAAAATGTTAATAGTCGGTCTCAAACTTGGGACCTACAACTAAGCAACACATTGGCAGGGCCGGCTCAACGAATGTGGAAGTCTAAATCAAAATAAGACTTATACTTGAACTCATGACCTTTTCATGACAATTGTTAAGAAAACATTTTTTTTTGTTTATTACAAGTTTGAACTCATGAGCTATACTTTAGTAACAACTAAGGCTACCGTCACACCAATACATTGTTTTGAGTTACTTTAACCATTATAATATATATATATATATAGAGAAATGATCTTTTTAGATGAGTTGTAAGAACTTAATATGGACCACACAATTAACTAAATGGATATTGAATATGTGGCTAAAAGTAAATCTGATTAACAAATTATTCAGGAGAGAAAATAAAGATTTTTGATAATCACACAAGTTTAAATGTTAGTTACACATGTGTAATAAGTCGATTCGGTGTGTAAAATAATACTGTAATTTTTTTACGTTACTTACACTTACGTATTACATGTGTGTAAAAAAATTCAAAAAACAAATTGTTACGTTGAGTTATTTCGAGTTCTTAAAACTCAAAATGGTTCTCAAAAGAAATCAATCATATATATATGATAATGATTCTTTGGACTTTGAGACCTTAATTAAGTATGTGCCTAAATCCCTACCTTGCTTCCGCTGGCCCGCGGGCAGAGGTTTACCACTAGACCAATAATTATTTATGTTTCTAATATGTTTATTGAATATATATATCTATATACAATATTTTTTTTTTTATTTTGAGGGCTTAATTAAGTGTGGGTCTAAAGCCCTATCTTCATTTGGCTAGCCCACGGGCCGACCCTGATTTTAACCAAGTTCATGTTTGTGCATACATGTACGCAGTATATACTACATAGTATTTCATACTATTATACTAGGTTTGAACCTGTGAGATACAAAGATGGTTAAAAATACAACAAAAAGAATGAGTTTAGTATTATATTAATAACATGCCTTATGGATTTATATTATAACTGGTATTAACACCCTCCGTGTTGCAGCGGGGTGTAAAACCGTGTATTAATACATCCACTCAACTCGAAAGCGTGAAGTTACCTCCATCACCACCACTGTCTTCGATCACCTTCCCATCACCAGCGGCTAGTAACTTTCATTAAACATTAAGAAAACCGAACAAAAAGTAGACGTAAAAAATGTTGAAGCACGCACGCTCTTTTGTGTCATAAAAATAGACCGAAACGTAATATATAGACTAAAAATAGCCAAGTCAACTTAACAACTACGCGTTGTGACATGACCGTTAAACGGGAAAAGGGACATAAAAACGATGGACCACAAACACGTGTTGCAACGTGTTAACTCTTTAAATTTAGAACGAATGTTAAACAAAACATTGTAAAAGATAAAAAGTATAGGAGACCAAAGTTGAAAGTGAAAAAAATGTTTGGGGTTAAAACTAAAATATATTTTGTGACATCTTTGTAAACTATGAAAAGTGTTGGTGTTTAAAGTATTAAAAAAACACAATCAAGATGGTACAACATCATAAGCATGAAGAACAAATTTGGAAGCACAATCCTCCCACTTTTGTTATTATATAAATCACCAATTTATCGGACTATTTTACATAAATCTATCGGAATGAAAAAAAAAAGTAATCAATAAAAAAACTGTTTAATATCACTTATTGGTGTGAATTATATGCGGAATCGATCGAATCGGTGCGATTAATTTAGTTTAATTCTGACTTATTATATTAAGGAGGAATTATAAAAGTTGAATGTAATTTAATTTAATTTTAAATTATTTTATTAGCAAAAAAAAAAATTTAAGGATGCATGTTATTTATAGAAATAAATCTTGTTTTAGTAGTGTAGTAGATGTAGAAGATCGCATTATATATGTTACATATATAATGTATACAACATATATGTAGTCGTATATCTAGAATGATATACTGCGTATTACACTAATACGGAGTAATTAGGTTCTTTTACAAAGAATTAGGTCTCTCGTTATCCTGTCCCTACAGATTGATAATGACTAGTTTACACTTTTAGCAAGTATATATCCTCTTCATGATGTGCATGAAGCTGGTTAAGCCGTTAGACCATTTCAATAAAATGTTTTTAATATTTAGTTCTTGCAGGAAATAGTGTGAGGTGGAGGTGTAAGGGTGGATGGAGTTCTTGTTTAAGAACTACTTTGAAAGGGTGATTTGAGTTCTTGTGTCAGAGATGTTCATTTGTAGTTTTTGCTAGTTATATATAGAAGAAAGCTAGAAGGTGATGAACTTACATGATTTGAATACTTCAAAAAGGTTACTAATAGGTTGTCAACAATTCAAGTTAAACCGAGCTTGGCACAAGCTCTGCTAGGCTCTAGATTGGCTCAACTTGTTTCGAACCCTATTTTTATAGTTGGACTCATCTTATGAGTAGTTTTTCAAACTCGAGCTAGACTTATTTATTACTTATTAATTGTTTTATATACATTTTTTAGGTATTATAATTATGCATGTTCTATCTTATTTAGTTCTTTTAATTAATAAGTTATATATAACAAATATTATTACTCCATTCGTCCCACTAAAAGTGTCAATGTTTGAAAAACACAAACTTCAAGATATATTGAATGATTGCTCTTTTTTTTTTTTACCAAATGACAATAATGCTCCTGAAAATTGGGTCCATCAATATTGTTTCTTAATGTTAGTTGTGTGTGTTTGAGGGCAAACGTGGAATTGGCTAATAAGTTTTGAAAGTGCCTCCTTCCTAAAAGCAAATCTAGGAAAACCGTCAGATTTTTTTCGTTTAATGCTAAATCCTTCCTAAACCGACCCAATTAACGAAACTTAAGCCCCAAAGTAAGTCATATAATATAATAACATGTCTATATTATTAAAAACGAATTTGATTGTTAAAAGGTTCGATTTAGTCATGTATTGTTCCATTTACTTTCTAAACAAGCTCGTTCACGTATTATACAATTAATATACGAATTTTAACTATTTTCCATAAAAACTCTAGTCACCAAAACCCTAAATACATCTACATACCTCAACCTCTATCACCAATTTCGTGACTTGGTGCTTTCATTGATGATGTCTTTCAAGTTTTTTAATCTTTGGTTGACTTTGGTGCTTTAAGACCCTTTGACTCGTGTTTGTCATTGTTTCATTCATCTTCCGTGTAAGTTGTCTTATGTGGTTTCATTTGTTTTTATTCAATTAACAAAGGCCCTCAATCAATTTCTGGGATTGAGGGAGTCTCGGTGGTCAGTTTGATCCCGACCCGTTTTAGGGCATAATAATCAAAATATCTTCATGTCAAAATTAGACTTCGGGCCGGAAAACTCTATGTTTGTTTTATATATTTGATTAACTGGTCAGAACCCGAATCCCGACTCGAAGTTCGGATTCTGAACAGTACCATGTCGCTTAAATATTAAAAACCTCATAACTGGAGCTTTACACATCCGTTTGATCTGATTCTAGTTGAATTATTCTCGGTTTTAACTCTAGTTTATTATATCAAAGTTCCAGGTTATTTTGTGTTGACTCAGTCATCACGTTAATTTCCTCGTTTGCTATTATTTTATTATTATCTTGCCTAACCTTTTAGATGAATAACCACTTCCCTTATATTACTGTTTTCAAACACTTTTGGGGACTTTATGAGAACCTACTTTATACTCATTAATTACATTGAACTAGCAAATCATGACTTGTTGTGTTGAACGATTTAATGTTATTTGTTTACTTGCTTGCTTGTTTATTTTATCGTATTCGGATAAGTCAATGTCTATCATAACATATCTCAGTTAGTATGATCATGCGCCGTCTTAGTAGCCAAAGTTCGATTCGTAAGGCAATGGTCAACATACATCATTATTTGTATTACTTTCGTCTTAGTAGCAAAGCCCAATTCGCAAGGCAATGGACAAACAACATCAATTATGTGCTTATTATTTAATTGTTGATACAAATAATATTGATTTTCATATTTCTTATATAATATAATTGTTATCAAAATCTGGTGATTTACTTACTCTACACATGTTGTCGTGTTGTTGACAAACTTATTTTTACGCATATTACATGATGTTTATCTTGGATGGTTGAAATTATTGAAGAATTAAGTTTATTTGGCTTTTAGATTATTATAATAAACAAGAGTATTTGAAGTATTCGGTTATTTGTATTTCTTTTGAATATTGTGTACTTGATTTGAATTTAATAAAATAATTAGATATTGTCACTAATATTGTATGTAGTACCTTGTGAGCTGTGAAACAATGGTTCACGCCCCGGTATTCTGCCGTAGGTTGGGGTGTGACAATTTAAACTCAGTTTAGTTCAAGTTTAATGAGTCGATATCAAGTTTAATGATTTACTTACTCTACACATGTTGTCGTGTTGTTGACAAACTTATTTTTACGCATATTACATGATGTTTATCTTGGATGGTTGAAATTATTGAAGAACTAAGTTTATTTGGCTTTTAGATTATTATAATAAACAATAGTATTTGAAGTATTCGGTTATTTGTATTTCTTTTGAATATTGTGTACTTGATTTGAATTTAATAAAATAATTAGATATTGTCACTAATATTGTATGTTAGTACCTTGTGAGCTGTGAAACAATGGTTCACGCCCCGGTATTCTGCCGTAGGTTGGGGTGTGACAATTTAAACTCAGTTTAGTTCAAGTTTAATGAGTCGATATCAAGTAGCTAGCTAGCACTTCAATCTTTAGAACCCAGGCTTACGAAATTTCCAGGTAAGTGTGGTACAAAAACCACATATACAGATATACTAACTCAAGCCATCAAAAGCCACATGGCCCTATATATATATTTAATTTAACAAGTTATCATAAAAGTGTAAAAAAAATACAATTACATTATGAAATGAATTAATCAGTAAACAGCCGAAGATGCTCGTAATACTGTATGCTTGATCCTAGACATCGCTGATCCATATGCTGGTCATGCTCAATTATTTTAGTTAAATAATATATCAAGTACGAATATATACATAAATATATAAATAAGGTACTTCTGCAAAAACCAGAAATCCTAAGCATCAATGCATGTTGAAGGATGCATGCATGCATCATAAAATAGGTAAAAAAATTCATTTAAAGTTGACTAATTTAAGAATTTTAAATTACAAAACCAAGTGATATAATATGTAGCATGTAATTTTATAAGAATAATAATTATAAACCTTAGGAAAGGATGAAAGAATTAGCCATGAGCATCCTTGACAACATCTAGCAAAGCGTAGAGATCACGTATAGAGACTCGTCACACTTACTCTTAAGCCCGACTTATGGAAGCTCTAATATATAGTTTTTGTTTCATGATTATTTTGTTTATAAACGTAGGGAAAAGTTAACATACGAATGAAATACACATGTTAATAATGAGAATCAAGTAGAGTTTTATGTAATTACATAATAGAGTAATTGCATAATTACTCTATGATGTAATTACATAAAAACTCTACTTATATATATAATTACTTTACTTGATTCTCACAATTAACACGTTAATTTCATTTGTATTAGATTCGAACCCTATAAATATAAATTTAGTTTTACAAACCAAGTGATTTCTTGTTGTGTAATGATAAATTTACAACTAAACAGGCATCCGAGTCAAGCCCAAGGTCACCCGATCTTGAGTTTGGATCATTTAACACATGAGAGTTTGAGCTCATATTTAAAAAATGTGTTTCAAAACTCGAACCCGACTCATGATACATTTGGGAGCTCGGATTACCTTTTTTTAAGTCATTATTTCTTTTAAAACTCAAGTTCGACTTATAGTTCTTCAAGCTCGATCGGCTTGGCTCTTTTATTATTTACTAGTTTTTAATATTTTATTCAATAATTTGTTTTAAACATGATATTGATTTGTTTTGTTCTTTGTTTACAATGTATTAGTGTGCCCTGTAAGGCGGTAGGTAAATGTTTTTTGATAGTGGGTAATCAACTAATCATGATTATACAAGATTATCTTGTTACTTGTTAATGGGCTACTCCTTTAGCTTTTGAGTTTAGAAGAGTGACTTAGCCCAAATAAGAATGATTTATTAGGCCGATTTAACTCGTTGGGTCATTTATACAAAGTGAGCTTTAAATGCAAGCCCAAAGTGTAGATTTATTACTCAGTCGATATGTTAGTTTAACTTGTAATTTTAATAAATAAATGTAGATTCATTTTTTACAAAGGAATGGTATTACCACCAAAATAATAATAAAAAAAATTCAGTACATTAGATGAAAAAATCGGATATGGCGAATAGTAAAGTTAAAGATTTAAAACAGCGATCTAGAATTCGTTGGGCCTTGCGTGGAGATGACAACTCGGCCTTCTTCCATGGGTTTATTAATAATAGGAAGCGTAAAAATACGATGCATGGTTTGGCAATTGATGGGTCTTGGTGTTATAAGCCTAAATTGGTAAAAAAAGAGATTTTTAGATTCTTCCGAGATAGATTCAAAGAGAAGGAGAAATTAAGACCGGGGCTGAATTGTAAAAATCTTAAAAGGCTTTCGGAGGTGGATGCCAAGTTTTTGGTCGGCATGTTTTCGAAAGAAGAAATTAAAACTGTAGTTTTCGAGTGCTGTGGTGATCGCGCCCTGGGGCCGGACGGGCTGAACTTTTCTTTTATTAAGCAATTTTGGGAGTTCTTTGAATCTGACTTTGAGAAGGTGCTGGCGGAATTCCATTTGACCAGGAAATTTAATATAGGAGTAAGCTCGTCCTTTATTACTTTGATTCCCAAATCTGTTAACCCGGTAAGTTTAAATGATTACAGGCTTATAAATTTAGTGGGTGTAATAAATAAAGTGGTCTCGAAGGTGTTGGCCAACTGGCTAAAAAAGGTGCTGGGGACGGTCATTTCCGACTCCCAATCGGCATTTCTAGGTGGTAAGGTGATTCTTGATGGTCCTTTGATTGTGAATGAGCTTTTCACCTGGGCTAATAAAGCTAAATATCAAGCTTTCCTTTTGAAAATTGATTTCGAGAAAGCCTATGATAATGTTAACTGGAATTTCCTTGTGTCGGTTTTGGCTCAAATGGGTTTCCCTTCGGTTTGGTGCGAGTGGATTTTTGGGATTCTTTCTTCAGCTAGATCCTCGGTGCTCGTAAATAGGTCTCCTACGTTCGAGTTTCAGTGTTTCAAAGGTATGCGACAAGGCGATCCTTTATCTCCTTTTTTTATTTTTGGTGGTTAAGGAGGCTCTTTCAAATATGGTTAATTCGGCTGAAGAATCAGGCATTATAAAGGAGTCCAAACTCCAAATCAGGGACCAATTGTGTCCATCTCTTATACGCAGACGATGCAATGTTTATAGGAGAATGGTCTAAAAGGAATGTGGAAAATGTGAATAGATTATTAAGATGTTTTCATTTGTGCTCGGGCTTAAAGATTAATTTCAATAAATCCAGCATGTTTGGGTGCAACGTTAATGCAGCTGAGATTGATGAGATGGCAAGTGTGCTTGGGTGTAATCCGGGGATATTGTCGTTCTCGCATCTAGGTATTTCGGTCGGAGCTAACATGAATAACATTAATAATTGGAATGGAATAATGGATATTTTTGAAAAAAGATTGGCTATTTGGAGAGCCCACTCTTTATCTATTGCAGGTAGGGTTGTTCTTATTAAAGCGGTGTTGGAAAGTTTACCGGTATATTATTTGTCATTATTTAAAGTTTCGAGCAAAGTGGCAGAGAGTTTTGAAAGGATTATGAAGAGCATCCTGTGGGGAGGGACAAGTGAGTCCCGAAAGACTCATTGAATGGCTTGGGAGAGAGTCACGATGCCGAAAAATAAGGATGGGCTAGGGATCTCGAGAATAAAAGATGTTAATAACGCTTTGCTTCAAAATGGGGTTGGAGATACAAAACAGGGGAGTCTGGGCTGTGGAAAAGGGTAATTGACTCTATTCATAACTATCCGAACGATCAAGAGGTGGTTCCGGTTAAAAAAGGTACTTCGGGCGTTTGGGCCAACCTGGCTAAAACTATAAATAAGCTCAAGTGGGAAAGTGGCAAATTGGTCGATTTAATAAAAGGGTTTGTTGGTGATGGTAGGAAGTTGAGTTTTTGGTTGGATAATTGGGTGGGTACTAACAATCTTAAGGAATGTTGCCCTTCTCTTTTTAAATTGGAAAAATACAAAAGATGCAAAGTCAATGAGAGGTTTTGGAGAACAGGAGGTGAGTTTGGATGGACTTGGTGTTGGAAAAGAAGACCAAATGCAGGTGTTGAATTTGAAGAATGGGAAAAGTGCATCCAACTTATGAATGTAGCAGTTTGGGTTAATGGGCCTATCGGTGGGAATGGTTAGCGGAAAAAATGGCGTGTTCTCTGTTAGCTTGGTTAAAAGGTTAAACATGAGAAATAAAAATGATGAAAATAATTTCATAATGAAGTGGAGTAAATGGGTTCCGAACAAGTGCAATATCCACGTGTGGAGAGTGGAGATGGAGAGAATTCCAACCCGAAGAGCCCTCCTTTGAAGGAATATTCAGGTGAATGATATTGTGTGCCCTTTATGTGATTTGGGGGAGGAGACAGCGGAACATATATTGACAGGGTGTGGAGTCGTTTCTGTGGTGTGGGACCATATAAGTCGTTGGTGCAAGGTTCCGCCTATTTTTGGTTTCTCGGTTAGAGATCTTTTAGAGCTACATAAGAACATCAACCTTGGAGCAAATAAAAAAGAGGTGTTCCATGGAATTATCATAATCACTTGTTTGAGACTTTGGAAGGCGAGAAACGAAAAAGTGTTTGAAGGAAAGGAGATTAATTTGAAAGAGATCATGGGGGATATTAAGGCAAAGGGCTTCCTTTGGTATAAGTATAGGTGTAAGCAAAGAGTTTTAGATTGGTTGAGTTGGTGTAATTTTGATTTCATGTAATTTCTTTTCTTTTTGCGGTTGTCTTCCGGGTGGCGTTTTTGTTGGTGTTTGTGTTTATAAAAGTTAACCGTTCGAAAAAAAAAGATGAAAAAAAGTTACGCCCATTTGATCAGTTAAAGCTCTCGTTTCTCGCCTTAATTTTTTTATCCAAATGGAGGGCATAATTTTAATGCCTTTAGTAATCTTGTTTGGACAAACCTATTTACCATTAAACACGTTTGCATTTTGTTATGAACCCATCTAAGCCGAATCATAAAGCCTATTTCAACAGCCTAATATAATGGTCCAACAAACCTTAATATGTGATATAAGCCGGGAAACAAGAGTAAAAAATCATGATTCTGTTCTCCCACTTTCTTTCTACTGGGTCTTAATTTCTTCATTGTAATTTCCTTTTACAATTGATTGCTTAATGAATCTGAGTTGAATATTATCAATTGACTTTTCTTATTAATTGCATTGAGAAGTAATCACTTCACGTTTAGACTTTGATAAGCACCAAAGAGCGATCAAGAAAATACTGACGACTTCATCTTCTTGTCGATTTTCAACACCATGGTTAGCCAAAATGTTGTTTTAGAGAATCTAACACTGTGTTCCCGAGTTTCATTTAAGGAGAGAAAAGAAAAAGAGGAGAACTAAAAGAGAAAAGAAAGAGAGGGGGAAGAAAATGTGTCACTTTATTTCGTGTTCCCGAGTTTAATGAAAATGGAAGGAAAGAGAAAGAAAATGTAGGAGTTAATAGGCAATTAATGATACAAATACATTTTATCTCCTAATCTCTCCAATTTAAAAAGATGATTATACACTTAAATTTTCTAGTCTTTTCTCTCCCTTCCCCTCGCCTCTCATCCTTAAAAAATATCTGGAACATGATTCCTTCACCTTTTCTTCTCCTTTCCTTCCCCTCCTCTCTTTAAATAAGACTCGGGAATAAAAATAAAAATAACACGATTTGAAAAAGAATATAACTATCAACACCAGACAAATGGCAAAACGCATCGCTACTTAATGGCATTGTAAATGTGATGCTAACAATGGGACAAGTCGGATATAGTGAGAAGTAAGGAATAGAGCTTCAATTGGTGTTAATGGTTAAACTTGAAACCATTTAAACCAACCATTGGCTCTGTTTCATTGTCACTTTTCTAACTCGGGTCTGTTGAATTTTTAGTTTATCTGTAAATAGTCGGTCATATGAATTCAGATTAGTATAGATGATATGGCATGAGTCTGTTTTAACCTATTTATACATGCCATATTAGACATATTTAATTATTTATATTAGACTAAATTAAAACTAAATCATGCTACTTATCTAAGGTGAACCAAGCACTCCATTCGTATCTCTCAAATCTCAAAACTTGACAATGTATTGGTTGCCTCCCACATAACAATATAACAATATAACTTGTTACCTTAAGCAAACTTCTCAAAATTCAACTGCTCTCGTGGAACGACTACTCTTGACTCATACTAAACCACTTTAGTAAGTGGTAGCAATCGCTACAACTACAACTCATTTCCTTAAAGGGTACGTTTGTTTCGAACGTTGGTATAAGCAAAGATTTATATCTTAGTCCGTATTAGTACTTTTGATGTAAATGGATACCTCAAAAAAAGTTATTAAAACTTTTATCTGAAATTTTGAATTTTCAGTTAGAATTGACAATTGGTATAAATTAATTTGTAAATGCATTGGCTAAGCATGTGCTTGGTCAAGAAACATTGGCCCTACATCTAGAAGACTCCATACGTTTCTAGTAGGACGGTCAACTATGCATAAGTCGGCATGGGTTGGTTTTTCCCCCAAAAATTATAACCATAACCAAGATGATGATTATGACGTGTGGTTTAACTGTTTTAAGGATAAAAAAAAAGTCGGTTAGCTCTGAATTTAAGCCTATCTAAAAATAGCTCAAAACAATATAATTCAACATTATTTTGGCCTAAAGTTTGGATATGAATTTTTTAACATAATAATAAATTGTTATTACGTATTTGTATATATTGTTAAGTTACATACCGATAAAAGAACATACATATAATTGGTTTGGTTTACTTTGGCGGATATGGGGACCTTGTTAACCATAATAGACCTACTATAGTCAATTTTAAAGTATTTATTTATCCGACCCATCAATTTTTATATTGTTCGGTTTCAACAGTTGATTTGATTATAATTTGATTTTGTGTACACCCCTGGCTTCTATTAAGACCAAAATCATGGCCAAAACATGAAGAACATCGCCTGCACTCTCATTTTCTTCTTCGTTTGGGCGCGTTCGTTGTGTACACAACATTTTTTGTGGTGGTAGGGGGGGGGGGTTGGCAGAGTTGGGCCAATCAAATTTTTTTTAGTTTTAATTTATTATTTATATTTATATATATATTAAAAAAATAAAAGTATTAGTTGTGTAACGATTGAAAATGATACGAGACATTTTATCACTAGGTCACGTTTTGCAAAATTAGTCATTGAAAATGATACGAGACATTTTATCACTGCGTCACTTTTTGCAAAGTTAGTCATTGCTGACTGGGATGTCATGTGTCGCACAACCCTGCCATTTGCTTAGTTACCACTATGCGTTAGAGGTGTTCAAAGTCGGATATTCGGATGATCTGGACATTTCGGATATCAGTCCCCAGTGGTGGATGTGTAGTGTAATAAGGGTTAGCCTCCGCTACCCCTCAACTTTTCGTTGATAGTGTAATTTTTTTACATGTTGGGTCGGTTTTCTGTTTCGTTACCTCAGAGAAAAATATTACGCTACCTTTATTTGTTTAAAAATCAACCAATATAAATGTTTAAATCAAATAAAGCCCAAACAAAGTTGATAGCCCAAAGCAAAAATAAACATTAACCTTTTCTTTTCTTTTGTTTGAACAAGAAACATCAAACAGAAACATACTCAAATAAAAATTGGCTCAATAAAGTCATCATTTTTTAGAAGTTCAACATAAACAAAGTTTATAGCCCAAAGCAAATAAAAACCATTAACCATTTTTTCTTTTGTTTGAACGAGAAACATCAAATGGAAATATGCTCAACAGAATCATCATTTTGAGATTGAAGCTTTCAATACAGTTTTGGATATGCAGATTCAAAAACTTGGAAATAGATTCAGTGAGGTCTCAACTAGTTTATTAATATATGTCTGGTTTAAATCTACGAGATTCGGTTTCCAAGTTTGACATATGTAAGATAGTGGCATTTTCGGAGATGTATTCGAATGATTTTAGTAATGAAAAGAGGATGTATTTCAGGTAATCGTACGACCTTTTATCACATTTTAAAGGAAGATAATAAATTTGCAAGATTTGGTGGAATGTGTGACATTGCTCGTGTAAAGGTGGAAACCAGAAAGCACACCACTTCTCCTTTGGTCTATCGATTATTTAAGCTAGAATTGGTTTTACCGATTGCAACCGCAACTGTTGAAATGTGTTTTTTTATAAAATGAAGCTTATCAATGTGGTTTGTGCAAACAAATGGGTGATGAGTATTTGAACAATGCTTCAATTTGTGCGGTCGAAAGAGAAACATTTGATAAAATAAAAGAAGATGGTGTAATGGCTCGATTTCAAGCTTTCAAGGACCGAAGAGGAGAAATTTGCACCCATCTGTTTAATTATATTTATATCATGTTTCTACTTTTGTTTCGTTTACATTGTATGAAATACTCTAAAAAACAATTTTAGAAGTTACCCCTGAGATTTATGTCTAGTTCCGCCATTGTCAGTCCCGATAATTAAATGGATATCCAAAAAGGTGGAGAAAAAAAAACCTAACTATAACGAATCTGATGTTTAATAATCTAACATATGAACAAGCAAAGTATGTAATCTCATAATATGTAATACAACAAACAAATCGTTGAAACATATCTGTGAACACCTCCAGATCTCAGATCTAATAAACTATATAACGGATCTAGCTCAATATGCTCTATATTGATTATACGTTAATATTATGTATTAGTATTATATATATATATGTGTGTGTGTGTGTGTGTGTGTATAATATTAAGATGAAGCTTGAGAGAGGAGTTTGGCAGAAGTTCGATATATTAATCTCAAAAAACTTTAGTTAACAGTGGATAGAACCACTATATATGGAAGATAGGTCTAGTTCGTTACACATTCCGTAACGAACTAGCCACCCACTTCGTTACATTACATTAAATGAACAAACATAACGAATCACCCCCTGATTCGTTAAACATCCTTAACGAATCAGGAGGGAACATAACTTATAGTCTAGTTCATTAAACATCCTTAACGAACTAGACGACTACCTTACCGAACTAGCTCAATATCTTAATAAATATTACATTAAATAAATGATAAATACATTAACCATAATTACAAAGACTCGAGATGAAAAACCGTGTACTAACAGACACCCCCTCGTCTTGAGCTCTTTGTCTTTAATTTACTTGAAGCACTTGCTTTGCCAATATCTGCAGCTGTGAATACCATGTTCATGACACACACGGACAACACGCTGAAACTGCATTGCTCGGTCATAGTCTTCACGACGCTCAAATAAAATCTTATTCTAGAAAAGCACGTCGTTGTCGATCTCTGTCAAGTTCACGAGCCACATCGGATCGATGATCTTTATCAGCTCGGTCTTTAACATTTTACCCAAGACAATAACGGCCTCGCCAGTTCGGTTGTCGTAGTACCAGCGGTTGAATGATAAATAGATATGTTGATTCAACGTCTTCACCGGCACACACTTCATAGTCTTTGGCGGCTGTACTTTAAGAACCAACTTTCTCCAACCTGTCCTGGATCAATCTCATCGATACGCTTTCGGGTTGGGACCTGTGGTTTGAAAATTTAAAGCCATGGCTGACTTCTAAAAACAGATGTTGATGAAACCAATCTGCATGTCGATCACCCCCATGGTTCATGAATGGTTTACACGCGAGGGTACGAACATCCCAACGTGGTAAAGAGAGAACATCAGTAATCATTTCATAGTATTGAATGACTCTCTCCCATTTAACAATACAAACTTTCAAATCAGGATCAAAGAGCCATGAAATAATATCACCTTGAACTTTAAATACAGTCTTGAAGGATGTCATCTGGTTTGCTTGGGCTCGAGCAACAGCTTCAACCTTCTGCTCTTGATCCACGTACTGATATGCCTCAATAATTTTACGAGATTTCTTGTCACGATAACCAAACCATCTCTGAATGTCAGCAACCGTTGGATCTCGTATGAAATCAAATCTTGTATCAACAACGTTCTTTCCCTTTGACACCATTTCCAAATGATCCTTAGCTGCTTTGACCGTTTCCTCAGTAAATACAGGAGCACCCTGATCAACATTGGTGTGTTGAAATAGATCAGGATATTCCTCCGCTGTCATATCCTCTATCTCCACCTCCTCGTCTTCATAAATAAAACGTGTTGATCTGAATAGTTGGATCTTTTAATATCTCTTCATCTTTCTCAACTTCCACATCAGGCTCAGCTTCTAACACGGTCAAATCATCATCATTTAAGCCAAGCAGTAACGAAATCTGCTCTCGTGTTAGTGACCTTTCTACAAATTGTCCCTCCTCAATCTCATCCTTATTCACAACACTTCTAACCACCCCCGATTCATCAACAAAGATGACGGTGTTAGCTTCAATCATATCAATGGGTTTGGCGGCTGTATAATCACGATACACGATAATTTACTTTCCTGAATCATCAGCAGCACTTGTACCAGCACCAGAGGACGAGCCAGGAGCTTGTTTCGTCTCACTTCCTCCAGCACCCGACGCATCAGGATCTTCATCATCATTTTTAAGTCTTTTCAGTGCGTCATCCTTGCAAGTCAGTTGTAAGATAAGTTCCTCTTGCTCTTTTAGCTTCACCCTCTGAGAGGTAACAATCTCACATAGGGCAAAGAGACATAACTTAACAGCCGCCTTTGATTCTCCATTAAAGTTTCTTGATTCAGACGATCAGCAGACATTTGATTTTCATAAAGATGTAGCAGACTCAAAATCATATTCGTCTGCTGATCTGAAGACATGGCATGAAACGAGGGAGGAATAGGCTGAACAAGACCATAAGGACGATTGAGCCTCATAAATGAAATATCCGGCGGAGGCATCCTCATCCGTGTTGGAGAAGCCACTGGGGTTGCAACAGAAGGCCTTGGCAAAGCAGATAATACTGATTGTGGAATCATGCCAAGCCTAGGATCTGAAGTAAGCGTGGTCGTCAATGTAAGTTCTGGGGTGCTAGTAGTAAGCGGCACCACCGATCGTTGACGAATAAACGTCATTGGAGGTGGAACTCCAAAAGATACACCAGCTCCAGCGGTCACTCGACATTTCGAGGATCCTTCAACAGCTAACTCTTTCCCTTTTCTCTTGAGTTGAGCAGCAATAGTAGCAGCTAAAGCCGCCCCAACCGCAGCTTGTTTTTCAGCAATAGCATCACCATCACCACCATTACCCCCATCACCACCATCATCATCATTATCACCACCCTCATTCCCACCTGGTCCTTCCTCACGCTCAGAATCCGAATCATCATTGATCCATCGATCATTGTCAGGACATACATAATCTGGATTCACTAGATGACCAATCAAACGTTTGGTCCTAGGTGTATCCTTCAGATAGATCTTCATCCGTCGTACAGTATCAACAGTCATATGCTCCAGTGGTAACACATCATCTACCAATGTTTGATCTATAACCAGATTAGGAATCAAATATTCAATAATCAACTGGAGGAACCGAGGATACATTATAAACTTCTTTCGTTGAACCATCTGACACAGAAGGGTGATGACTCACGTTCTTGGTAAAGCTCTTAGCCAAATCATCATATGACACCGACTTCTTTTTCATATAAAAATCAAGATTAGAACAATTTGAAAAACTTTGCAGTGTGTCAGATCCAATAGATTTTACAAATTGAACTTTCTTAGCATTTTTCAATACTTGTTTAGCTCTAATCAAGGGGTCAGATGTAATTGATGTTTTAGCCTGAGCATACTGACGTTCAAGATCTTGTAATTTAGAAGTCTCATTACGAAACACACTTTCAATCAGCTCAAGTTTGATAAGGCTAATTGGAATATCTTTCTCAGTGAACATGGTATTCCTACCCCTTAACTTAAACACATGACAAGCTGATGGCTTTGAGACATTGGGATTGAAAAAACACATCAAATCCTCATCAGAAATTTTGGGGTTTTCTGATTTCTTAGCCTTCATAGGTTTCACCTTAACATGGTCTTCTTGTCTCACTTGAGTTGTGTGTGAACCATACACCGCCTCCTCAAATTCATGAGGCTCACAAAGAATGTGATTAGAACTTGGAATGTTCTTGTTCTTGTGTATTATCTCAGATTCAAGCACATCCTCAATGATAACTTTATCAACATTTTCAACAAAGACTTTGTTGCTTTCAACATGAGGTTTTTGAGTTGTAGATTAAGCTTTAACAGTTTCAGGTTTAACTGATTTAGCTTTTTCTGAAATCACAGGTTCTTTTTCAGTCACATCCTATTCTTTTCTAGCAAAAGGATTTGGTTTATAATCATTTTCAAAAGGTGGTGGAATTTCAACAAAACCTATACCTTTCTTAGAATCTTTTTGCTTACCAGATACTTCTATGATTTCATCTAGCAAAAAGGAAGAGTTTCTAAATTTTCCCAATTTGTTCTTTAACTCAAGAATCTCATTCTCAAGTTCGGTTATCTTTGATCTATGTTTCAAAATTTCTTGAAACTTTTGATCATTGATCTTCATTTTAACAGATAACTCGGCCTTGAGATCGTGGCTACTTGTCGACAAAGCTTCAATATTCTCTCGAGATCTCATTTGAGATTCCAGAGATTATCGATAAGTATCCTTTAGTGAAGCAATTTCTTTCACTAAACAGTCATTGTGATTTTTCAAGGAATCTAACTTAGGCTTGTTTTTCTCACATTCAATACAAGAAACAGAAGAACTAACCTCATTTATTTTGGACATGCACACAAAAGTAGTTGGAAGCTTTTTGCACGATTCATCATAATCAGACTCAGTATCATTATCAGAAGATAGCTCGCTACCACTTGCATCTTGGAAATTTTCATTTGACCCAAACATAGCCAGATTTGCTTGATTGTTATTGCACAGAAATCGTTGTGACCATTCAGTTCCATCCAAATTGGATAGCATAGCTTGTGATCCAGAAGAAGACGATTTAGTTCCAGAAGACTTTCCCGCATCATTACCACTTTTTCCAGATGTATTCTGATCTTGTTTTCTGGGACCAGTGTACTCCTTCTTTGGCTTATCACATACTTTAGCAAAATTCCCAAACTCTTGACAGTTATAGCATTTAACTTTTAATTTATCAAAACCCAACTTCTTGTTTAATGATGGAAGATCTTTGTCGGTTCTTTGCATAAAATTTTTCACTTTCCTGACAATCATAGCCATATTCCACTTTAAGTCCATAAGTTCCAAATCATCGGGATCAATTTGATCATAGTCTTCATCAGTTAAATCGCTCGTTGCAATCTTACTACTAACCAGATTTTCGTATGAAGTTATGAAGGCAGACAAGAAAGCAAAATTTTGTTCGGCGTCCCTCATGTTCACATTTGGTTGTGATGAGAATTGATTTGCAGGTGATGAATTTTCAGACCCTCCTGATGAACCAGAAACAGAAGATGACCCAGAATTTCCATCAGTGTAGAAACAAGCACGTGGATCACTATAAATAGTTGTAGCATTATCACTTGCATTTTGTGTAAGAAATGCAGTGATAGGAGAAATGGTTGAACTCAACGGCATACTTCCACCATAAAAGGCAGGATCTTGATTATACTTAGAAGACTTTTGACATCGAAGATCATATTCACGAGCTTCAATCTTTTGCATGAACTCAGTTGCAGTCAAATCTTCATTACTGAAATAATTGTTTTCCTTCAGAACCATTAAGAAAGTCGAGTAAGAACTCGGTAAAGCACTCTTGATGGTATCTATTTTATCAGTTTCAGAAGGTTCTAACTTCATCTTGTCCATTTCAGCTATTAGATGATTAAATCTTGTAGTCAATATTTCTTCGACAGTCTCACCCTTAGGTAGGTTAAAGTTTCTAAATTGAAACTTGAGCATAACCTTCTTGCTTTCAGCGGTGTTACCCATACTCCTCATACAAATGTGTTGGAATAACGAAGCACAAATATTTATGCTACCAACTTGATGAAAAATGTTTTCAGGTAAAGCCATTGTAAGAGTATAGTAGGCTTTTGTTTCAATCTCTAATGCTTTCTTTTGTTCTTGAGAGTATTGAGATATGGCCTTTGGTGTAAATCCGATAGTCTCATCTCCAATCATTGGAACGGTATATACTTCATCCAAGCAATACGAGCAGACAGGGTGATGACCCTAAATGAGCATGGAAACGGGGTTCCCATTTAGCAAAATCGCTAAATTTCATTAAACGTGGACATATTGAATGTGAACCAATCTCAGTGTCCAGTTGCAACATTTGTTGCATTAACATATTTTGGAAAGCTAAAGCATACATACCAGCCATTTTGAAAAATGACAAGACAATTAAATTTCAAGGATTAAATTTGAAAATACTTTAATGAACTGTGAACAGTAACTTTGACGAATTGTGAATAGTAACGAATCAGGAATAGCTTTAGCAAATCTGGAATGTCAACGAATCAGATTAATGAATCTGAATTCAACGTAATGAATTAAAAAGACGAATCACCAAGTTCTCTTAACGAATCAAGTAACGAACCAAGAAGGGAAATCTTAGCGAATCAAGATAACGAACTGGTGAGTTTCCTTAACGAATCACTAAGGCACTGGTAACGAATTAGATGACGAATTAGCTATAGTTGATAACGAATCAATAATAACGAATTAGGTTGTTAAAACGGTTGTAACAAACTCTGACAACTATTGCCACGTGGCAAAAGTTGTTGAAATTAAAGTTAACGAAATAGGACATGTGTCACACGAATTGAATGACACGAATAAAAAGGATAACGAATTGAGACACGAATTATAGAACTAGGTTAACGAATTAGTCAAGACTTTAACGAATTAGTCAAGACTTTAACGAATCAGTTAACCATGGATGAAGATCTTCAAATCTTCAAACAAAATTTCCAGAAATCTGGAAAATTCCCATATTCAAAAACACTAACACCCAGTCTCAAATCTGTTATACAACCTCAATACTAAACCAAATCGTTCAATTAACCTAACAAAATACTTGGAAACATACCACAAATCCAACTCAAACCATCTCGTAACCCAATATACCTTAAACCGTAACCGATTTGACCAAAACAAATCCTCTGTTTTCGGCCAAAACAAATCCAAATCAAAACAATCCAAAACCAATCCAAATTCCAATTCCTACTAACAACTCCTCAATACCTTATCCAACACAGATCCAATCCAATCAAACCATACTTCAATCAAATTCACACAAAATTTGATTAAAATCAAACCGGACACAAAATACTATCAAACTTAACAATTAACAGTCCTCTACTAACAAATTAACACTCAAATCACGAGCAATCGAGCCACCGAAAGCTCTGATACCACTTGTGAACACCTCCAGATCTCAGATCTAATAAACTATATAACGGATCTAGCTTATGATGCTCTATATTGATTATACGTTAATGTTATGTATTAGTATTAGATATATATATATATATATATATATGTGTGTGTGTGTGTGTATAATATTAAGATGAAGCTTGAGAGAGGAGTTTGGCAGAGGTTCGATATATTAATCTCAAAAAACTTTAATTAAAGTAGATAGAACCACTATATATAGAAGATGGGTCTAGTTCGTTACACATTCCGTAACGAACTAGCCACCCACTTCGTTACATTACATTAAATGAACAAACATAACGAATCACCCCCTGATTCGTTAAACATCCTTAACGAATCAGGAGGGAACATAACTTATAGTCTAGTTCGTTAAACATCCTTAACGAACTAGACGACTACCTTAACGAACTAGCTCAATATCTTAATAAATATTACATTAAATAAACGATAAATACATTAACGATAATTACAAAGACTCGAGATATAAAACCGTGTACTAACAATATCTAAACAGAATGCAATTAATAATCTAACATATGAACAACAACTATAAATTTAAAATGCCTTATTGGAGAGACATGATAGACGATGGATAGAGAGAGAGCACAGAGATGGAGGTCGGTCTTCATGAGACTAGCGTTGCCGAAGGTCAATCAACGGTAGGTGACTTGTTGGTCGACGACGACATTGGTCTTGGTTGAATGAAAGAGAGAGCAGAGATGGACAGAGGCAGGAGTGGCATATGGTTTTTTAGATCTAGGGTTTTATACTTCCATATCTCATTCGTATATGGATAGTCGGATAATTCGGATACGAATTCAGATTCTTTTAATCACCTCTAATCTTCGTGGTTTAAGTTGTCACACCCCGACCAAAGGATGTGGAACATGTCGGGGTGCAACCTTGATTGGACGAATACACAAGACACTATTTAAAGTGACAATATTTAATCAACTCATTTTTATTTCATAAATCAATAAACAACACATTTCATTCATACAAACAAATTGAATACAAGTAAACAATTATATTGTTTGTTTTACTAATATCCTAATAGTCATGGTAACGTTTTTCGTCAAGTCCTCAAGTCAAACTTGTAACATTGCATAAAATAAAGCTTGTCAACACAAAGGTTGGTGAGCAATTTCATGGTTTTTTGAACAATAATAATAAGAAATGCCGCAATCTTGTATACAAAACAATAAATAAAAGCAACAATTTGGATAATAATGAGATCGCTAACACATAGCGACACCTGCCATAAGAGAATACCAGATGGTTCAGGATTTTTATATGAGGTTGTTAATAAGAATACATTAACGGCACCGTCTATAAGAGAATAGCAAATAGATTCGGATTTCATGAGGTCGTTAATAAGAATACATTAACGGCACCTTGCTATAAGAGAATACCAGATAGTTCACGGATTTATAAATCAACCAACCAAAAGCGGTAAACACATAAGCACATAAGCATGTAAGCATAGAACACCAAATCGAGTATTTATTTAAGTAAAGTATACAATAAAGTTTGTGGTTTACGACTCAAGGATAAAAACATTTAGATTGAAATAAGTATGCAATATCACCCCCCCAAAACGAAAGATTGAAAACGGGGAAATGAAAGTACTCACATTCAAGTAAAACTTGGTCGGTAAAAGACGGGAAAACGGAAGGACGAGTCTAACGAGCAAGGCCTAAATAAAAGTAAAAGCCTTGAATTAGAATGGTTGTTTTAGGAAATCTTTAAAATAAAAAAGATAGGACATGTAAACAATTAAAGTTTAAGGTTTAAAATGTAACTATTTAAGAAATTATAATGATAACCCTTTAAAAATGTAAGTTTGCTCAAAGCCGGGTTAAAGTATCTAACCTTAATATTTACTTAACCTATGTTAAGTAATAAGATGGGAGAAATGCAAAAACACAAGTTCCTTTGGGATAAAGATACTAAAACGGGTCTTTAACGAGTCTTTCGGGTTGTTGGTTCCGGTCTTGATAATTGGTCAAACCCGAAGTCAACTTTCTAAGATAATGAATGTTATGAGATAACTCAATAAAACTTATTAAGACTTAACCAAGTATGTAGTTCTATTGTTTTAAAACTAACAACGCACGTTAAGCGAGTGTTCGGTTTTGTGGGTCCAAACTATGTTATGAGATGAAGTTGGATCCAACATTTCCAAATACTTAAGAAAATATTTAAAATCACTTTGTAAACTATTTTTAAAGAAATATTTAAGTATTGATGTCTAAAAACACACTTGTGTGTCTTAAGGGAGTAAAAATCGGATTGGTTCGGTTTCTATCTCACAATACATTCCTCGATGGTCTGCACATGCCTAGTGGCGGAAGTTCGTTTTTGATGTAATTTGCTCGTTTTAAAGGCGTTTTCGAATCCGTAAAAGGGGGTTTTCAAGTTAGACAAATGGGAATGATTTGGTAACATAAAATCCAACATTTTATATATTTGAAATGTTCGGGATATAAATCGGGTCGGTTAACGTGATAAACGATTACACAAACGAATACAAATAGGACCCGAAATTGATGAATGTCACAGTATCCTTAACTTTCTTGAAAATTTCGTCCCGAATTAAAATAAACTCAAAGAAAAAGGTAATTACTAACGAATGTCACTTTTGGTAGAACAATTGTATGAAAAAATTTAAGCAAAGAATAACGTCAAATCCTTGCATGATTCAAAAAACGCTACAAATGAGAAACATAATAAAGACACTTATATATAGGATGTACCGGCGGCGTATCCACCTTGCCCTTATCATGATTGACATTTCCATTATTTTTCCGCTATCATTCTCGGGTCCGAGATATCGCAAACAACCGCACTTACTATGGCTTCCATAAGGGGATCTCGATAATTAAGTGTGCACCCATAATTATTTAGATCGTCGTATGGTCCACATGGTTCGTCCCATTGTGTGGTTTAAAAGACATATTTATTTTGAAATCTTATACATTAGAAATGTACATAAATCTGTTGAATTTTTACACATATTAACTAAAACAATACCAACGGTTGGAAATTTTGGGGTTGACTTTTAAATAAGTAGGAAAATGGAATAAATAATTGGAACGACTAAAATCTTAGAATATAAACCAAGGTGAAACTAACAATTTTGGTTTAAATAAGTAAAGACAATCGAATAAATAAAATCCAGGGTAGACAATTACAAAACAAGAATTGAAGTCAAATGTCATCAAGGCGAAGAATAAACAAATCATTAATTCTATGGTTGAAGGTCGGGACACTAAATTAGTATAAAATCCTATGAGTGAAAGTTTAATTATGAGAACCCCGATAAAAAGGAAGTGAGAAATCCAATAAGTGAGTACATGAGGTCGGGGTAAACAACATTACAATTAATAATAGCGCACAATGAGTTTCATGCGTGAACAAACATGAGGTTATAAGTAATTGGGAATATTATTGCGTGAAAATCATGAGAATGAGGTGAGTTTCTTGGGGTGACACATATGTGTATCAACATAAATAAAATAGTATTTGATTAACAACCATCACAATCGATGAAATGTGATAAAACGTGAATACGGCCACTATTGTGAAACCATTTATATAATCGTCATTATAATAACAGTTTCTAATAGCGCCAAAACTTGCGGACAACCACACATAGGCCGCTTAATATATTAGATGAAATGATGTAGAATAATGCGTAAAATCGCGTCTTGCTTGAAAAACATAGATGTTCAATATGAATAACATAGTCATGAAAATATCGTTTAAAAGATAAACAAAATTGGAGCGAAATTGAGGCTTTGAAAGTATTACACAAATTGTTATTGAATAACTTTAATTCGATCATGAATAATCAAAACACAAAATGAAATCTCAGGTGCATAAAGTTACCATCGACACATCTCATCAATAGAAGTTAAAAAAAGGGAATATATATATATACATATAGTTTGATCTATTCATAATGATTTTTTAATATGTCATCCTTGTTCATTAAGATTATTTATAAAACCCAATTTTTATCATATGAATTTCATCATATTAAAAAGGTTATATGATAAATTTTACCTTAAAGTCTCAAGTAAATTCACATTATATAGATTTTAACTTGCCTTTAAAGTTTTCATACAAGTTTTCATAAAAAAAAACTCTTCATTTTTATAACGATTCCGTTCATTTTGGAACTATCATTACACGATATCGATTAGTTAAATTTTCTCACGACATTTTAATTACAGTATATTATATTATATACATGGTAGAATTTTCGTTACCCGAATTTATTTTCATAACAACTCTCATTATGCAATCTTTGGGTTCATTATAACTTTTCACAAATAAAATTTGCATCATATGATTTTTCACGTTTTAAAATTTTTATGATAGTTTTATCATGATTTTTGAAGAAATTCACAAACTTATAGCTTGTAATTTTATTGAAATCTTCATGCAAAACTTCATAGAAGTTATATTTTAAAGACAAAAATCGTTTACTTGTGATTCTCGATTTACAATGACGATCATTTTAACTTACCATGATATTCTTCATTGCACGATATTAAATAACGAACTTGGTAAAAATTTTCGTTTCGCAACTTTATATTCCCAAAACGACACTCATCATTCAATGTTGATACCTCATAACAAATTTTGACATTTAATTTTCTTATTTTAAATTTCCTCATAGGAAAAATTTATTTATCTTTATAAAAAAAAATTATTTTGCTTCCTCATGACAATCTACATTTATTTTACAATAAACTTCAAATTTAGCAAACCTTATGATTATAGTTTCTCATGATATTTCCCACTACTTAATTTTAAGCATTTCAAGAAAACGATTTACGTTACGCGAGCTTGTTTGATTCAAAATTCCCTCGTAAGTTATTTTCAACTTAAGCCAACCCGACGTGTCGTAACAACACTCAATTTAGTGGAAAATTTTTAACAAAAATTTATAATTGTTGTAACTCACAAGCTTGGATTGCAATATTTTATTTATAGAATATATATTAACTCGTGATTTAATTATTAAAAGTTTCATGAATGTTTCAATCACTATTTATACAATTGATATTTTCAATTTAAAATTGTTATTAATCAAGATTTTCCCTAAACGTAACCACGATGTTGGAACCCGGTGTATTAATCCAATAACAATAACATATCTCAGATCTGTGTATATATGATTAATACCTTAATAATAGATCTAGCTCATAATTACTTTAGATTAAGTGTTATATATGTATATGTATTATCAGTATATGTATATCAATAGTTCGTATAATATTAGGATGAAGATCGAGAGAGGATTTGGACAGGGTTTCGTTAATTAACTCTCAAAAACTTACATTAAACGTGAACAGTGTTCACAATATATAGAAGATAGGTCTGGTTCGCTAACATTCCCTAGCGAACCAGACACTACTTCGTTACAAACATTAATAAACAAAATATCTTAACGAATCACCCCCTGATTCGTTAACATCCCCTAACGAATCAGGAGGGAATAAACTTAAGTCTTAGTTCGCCACACAAGCTTAGCGAACTAGACATTACATTAAAATATAAAACAAAAACGTTAACGATAATTACAAAGACTCAAGACGCAAAACCGTGCACTAACAGACACCCCCTCATCTTGAGCTCTTTGTCTTTAAGTTACTTGAAGCGCTTAGACTGCCAGTCTCTGCAACTATGAATTCCATTTTCATGACAAACACGCACAACGCGTTGGAATTGCATAGCTAGGTCGTAGTCTTCATGGAGCTCGATCAGAATCTGTTTCCTGTGTAGCACGTCATTGTCTGTTTCAGATAAATTAACCAACCACATAGGGTCGATTATCTTGATGAGCTCAGTTTTCAGTCCTTTGCCAAGGGCAATGACGGCCTCGCCAGTACGATTGTCATAATACCAGCGGTTAAACGAGAGATACATATGTTGGGGCATCTTCTTCACCGGCACCTGTTTCATCGTTTTCGGCGGCTTTACCTTCAGAACCAGTTTCCTCCAGCTAGTCCTAGGGTCAATCTCGTCAATACGCTTACGTCTCGGGACCTGGGGCTTGAAAAACTTAAAGCCATGATTGACCTCGAACAGTAAGTGTTGATGAAACCACTCAGCTGCCCGGTAACCCCCACGATTGATTAATGGACGTCTCGAGGGTACGAACATCCCAACACGGTAAAGTAAGAACATCCATTGTCGTTTCGTAGTACTGGATTCCCTTCTCCCATTTAATTATACATACTTTAAGCTCATAATCATAAAGACATTAGACAATATCACCATGTACCTTGAAAACAGTCTTGAAGGAGGTCACTTGGTTTTCTTTGACCCATGCAGCAGCTGTGTCTTTTCGTTCTTGATCAACAAAACAATATGCCTTGATAATCTTACCCGCCGCTTTGTAGTTGAACCACTTAGCAATGCCAGCATCAATTGGGTTCTTAATCGATCTGAACCGAGTATCCACAACCTTCTTTCCCTTAGACATCTTTTCCAAATCATCTTCTTCCGGTTTAACCGTCTGCTCATCGAACATAGGAGCATCTTGATCAACGTTCTTGTGTTGAAACAAGTCAGGATACTACTCAGCAGTTACATCTTCCATCTCAACATCCTCATCTTCATAAATAAAATCCGTATTCATTTGAATTGACGGATCATCTGATATACCCTCCTCATTCATCACTTCAACATCAGGCTCAGTCTCTAACACGTTCAACTGTTCGTCATTCAAGCCTAGCAGTATGGAAATCTGCTCTCGTGTCAGAGATCTATCAACAAACTCACCAACTTCTATCTCATCTCTGTTCACCACACTTCTAACCACCCCCAAACCATCCAAAAATATCACAGTGTTGGCTGCAATGATCTCAATTGGCTTAGCGGCAGTTGGATCCTGATATATAACAATCTGTTTACCCGAGTTCTCATCGCCACTAGTACCAGCACCGGAAGATGAGCCGTGCGTATGTTTAGGCTCACCTCCTTCACCAGACTCGTCGGGATCTTGATCATCATTTTTGAGTTTCTTTAGCGCATCTTCTTTGCAAGTCAACTGCAAGATTAACTCTTCTTGTTCCTTCATTTTCACCCCCCTGAGACTCAACAATCGCACGCAGCGCTTTAGTCTCCTTTTGGCAAAATGAGATATAACTCATCATCCGTCTTTGATTCTCCATAAGAAGTTCCTGATTTTGACGGTCAGTTGCCATTTGGTTTTCATAAAGATGAAGAAGATTTAATAGCATCTCTGTTTGGCGGTTGGGTGGCTAGTTGTATAATGATGGATGAACAGGTTGGATTGGTCCCTGAGGTCGAGTGATTCTAATGAAAGAGACATCACTGGGAGGTGGAGGAGGAGGAGGAGGACGGGGAGGCCTCATAGATGGTGTTGGAGGGACAGTAGATAATGTAGCAGGTGGCCTTGGTATTTCAGATAGCGCCATTTGTGGAATTAACCCAAGCCTTTCATGAGACGCCAAGGTCGTTGTCAATGTAAGCATCGAAGTGCTTGTAGTAGGCGGCACTACCGAGCGCTGAGGCGTTGAATGACGAGGTGGTGGAACACCAATAATTACCCCAGCCCCAGCTAACACACGTCGTTTCTTTGATGGCTCTCCAGTTGCCACCGCTTTCCCTTTCCTCTTTCGTTCTTGTTGAGCTGCAATGGTAGCAGCTAATGCAGCATTTACTGCCTATTGTTGCTCTTGAAAGGCAGCATCACCAGCTCCACCATCACCATCATTACCATCATCATTCCCATCATCATCGTTCCCACCTTCTCCCCCTTCACCCTCGGAGTCCAAGTCGTCGTGGATCCAGCGTTCATTAGGAGGACATACATAATTCGAATTAATTATATGACCAATCATTCTTTTATCCTTTCGCTTCTCCTTTCGATAAACCAACATCCTTTGTACGGTATCAGCTTTCATGTGTTCCATAGGAAGCACATCATTCACCTGAGTTGGATCAATAACTAAATTGGGAATTAAGTCTTGAATGATCAGTTGTAGAAATCGAGGATACATTAAAAATTTCTTCTTTTGATGTGTTTGCTGAACTTGTTCTTTCAGATGATCGAATACAAGCTCGGAGTAGTTGAATGGCTTGTTGAGGATAAGTGCAACAAAATCTGATTGCACACTGCTTCAACATTCGTCAAATCCACCACGACGACCACTCATACAATGAATTAAAACATGAAGAAGATACTTGTATGGTGGACATTATCCATTCTTGTTCAACACAGATTTATCAATATCACCACCATAACGTAGACGAGTAAACAAACCCTTGATAAACTGCTTGTCAAATTCACTCGGGTTGTCATCATTGTCACCAAGTTGAAGCACACGGCGAACCACTCCCACATCAATTGTAATAACAGTTTGATTAATCGTGGCTCTAATATGATTCTCCGCCTCAACAGCCTCAGTTGTATCCCAAAACTGCCTAATGATACTCAGATAAACTTTTGGGCGAGCAGTAATTGCATAATGTATTGCTGAGCGTCGTAAGAAAGCTAACATATCACCAAATACAGCAACATCAGCAATATCTTGATCAACGTAAGCACAGATATTGTGTTTTATGTCAAAAGGTAATAAGATAACATCTTCCTGATGTTCTTGAGGTGGTTGTTCTTGTTGCCCTGGATCAGCAACCGGTGGATCTTGATTTACCTGATCAGCCATTTTTACTGTATAAGTATAAACGAATATAAGGAATGTGAAGATGTAATATACATTTTAGCACATCTATTTATTTATAAATGGTGTATTTAATTTCATACGATATGTGTAATTAATGTATTTACGCGTTTAGACGATTGGAATAAGTTAGTTAATTTAAAAGGTAATTTAAATTTAATTAAATAATAAATAATAAATGTCATTCGTGTGATTATCACTATGATTCGTTACCATCCAGTAACGAATCAAGAGATTCGCTATCATGTAAATAGGTTAACGAAAGAGACACAGTGAATTAACTATAAAAGTTAACGAACTAAAGTCTAGTTCGTTACAGATTTGGCGAATCCGTATTTTGATTCGTTGAATAAGTGTTTCGCTGAGCTAGTTTGTGTATTTCTTTAACGAATTGGACACTAGGTAGTTCCAATTCGCTAAAGATAACGAATGGTCAATAATTTAGACTTAATCTTTGACTCGCATAGTCAAAATCAAAATTAATAAGAACAACGACGGTCAACTGAACAAAACCATATTCAATTAGCTCATGCTCATCGTTGAGTAATCAAAACAACAGGTCTATCCAACTCGTAATCACAATACGAAGCTCAAGGTGTTAAGATTGAGGCTTAACACCGTGACATAACTAAAACCACTCGATAAGTTAAACAGAGTCTAAAACCCCAAACGTATTATCCATCAATCAACCCAGAAAACGATAATCGATCGTTGATTAAGGTCTACCCAAGGTCTCGGAATCACATTCCGGTCACAAATGACTATACATTTATTATAAAAACACAGTATATCATAAATAAACTATGGTTTTGAACTCGGAAAACCCTTAGAACACAAAAGTACATAATTAGTCTATCAAAGTGTTTTGGACAAAAAACACTCAAGGATAATGTATCCAAATTCGTAATTGTGAGGTCTAGTGCTATGATGATAATATTGAATGTGTAATCGAAATCTTGGTGAACACAATGATTTGATCATGTGGGAAAAAACCCTTAACCAAAATAGTCTTACTTCGGTCAAAACTTATCAAGGTAATCTTTGGTAAAATAACTTCGGTCAAGGATTAATAAGATAATATTTGGTCGAATTACTTTAGTCAATGATTAACAAGGTAACCTTTGGTCGATAAGTATATGATTATCGTGGTCTCCGGCACAAAAACCCTGGACGGTGAAAACTATCACCGTCGATTATATTGATAATAAAAAGGTGGTTACAAGTGTTGTGGAGTATATGATCGAGATTACAAAGTAAACTAGTGTGTAGAGAGAATGTTTTCTTCTGCTCTAGTGTGTGTGTTCGTACATGTGTTTAACCTAGCTGATCATATCTTCATTATATACAAGAAAAGAATAACAAATATCCCTAATTTAAGCCTCCAATCAAGCCATTCCTTAATTGTGATTGTTTCCTTCATTATCCACGCGGTATATTAGTTAGATTGTGAGATTATAGATTTGACTTGGTCATTAGCCGTTATACCTGCCAAAAATATCAACATAATAAAGGAAAATCGTTAATAAGCAATAAGTACTGAGGATCACTGATCCTGACGTAGCTCTGGAACTCTTCAGGAGGATAATTGATCCAGACACTCCAATATCTTCTTGATTGCAAGTTAGTGGATAGACTGAGTCTTCTAACCGTTATACCTGCTAAATATAAGACTACACATGAGAACAACCGTTAATAAATAATAAGTACTGCGGATCCTTGATCCTGACGGGATATGGAACACACTCTAAGGATAACTGATCCAAAACATATGCCAGGATAACATATCCACAGTGTCAAATTTCTGTGCACTAACAATTCCCCCCAAAATGGCAGTTGTGATAAGATCACAGTTGTCATTTTTGCCTTTGAAATCAAACTTCCTGCAAAACATATGAGATTTGACAAGATGGATATAATTGTCATCATGGAGTTTCCTTGGAAACTTCCCTTCCGGCTGTATATTCTTTTACCATAAGTATTGATCCTTTTGTGATCCTCGTAATTGAATTTAGGATACCTGATGCAAATAACTTATGATATTAACTGGGATTAAACCCAATAAACTGGGGACAAGCCCAAATAAACTGGGGACAAGCCCGTGTAACTGGGGACAAGCCCGTGAACTGGGGATAAGCCCAAATTGGGGATAAGCCCAAAAAACTGGGGACAAGCCCAAACTGGGGACTGGCCCAAATATACGGATGTTAACTGGGGACTCGCCCAAACCGGGATTTAGCCCAAACGTGAGATAATGTGAAAACGTTATAAACCGGTGGTATGGTACGTCTACCATAAATCGTAGGATCCTCCATATAGCCGAACACAACGAAATTGTCAGCCACTAAACGTGTACTGGTCCCGCTGCCCCGGACTATACGTTGGATAGCGTGCGCTCCAGGCGAGAGTGTAGAAACTCTAATTTATAAGAAAGGTGAAAACCTTTAAACCTTAGGGTATATGACCATCGGGGGGTCATATCCAATCGTGGGCAAGGCCAAGGAAATAGTAAAGTACCTTAAGTGTGAGGGAGAGGTGGCCAACCTCTTAGACATTGAACCTCTTATTGAAATCTGCATTGTTATTTAAAACTTGGAAAAAGACAAACGTTAAAAATATATTATCCTTAAATTAATAAGAATCTGAAATGAATAACTGATCGGATATATATTACCAATTTCAGGATCCTTGATCCTTCTGAGGATACTTGATCCTGATTAGAAAAAGTATTTCTTGATATGAATAACATTCCATGCTCTAGGTAACATGTTGCCTTCCATAGTCAGCAGGTGATATGCCCCCTTTCCGGCTTCTGACTCGATCAAGTAGGGGCCTTCCCATTTGGGTGCTAGCTTTCCATCTGCTGGATTAGTTGTGTTTTGGAAGGCTTTCCTCAAAACTAGATCTCCTTCTTGAAATCTTCGAATCCTGATATTCTTGTTGTATGCCCCAGCTACCCTTTGTTGATATGCTGCCATTCTGATTTTAGCTAGGTCTCTGAGCTCATTAACAGTATCCAGATCTTGGAGAAGGATTTCGTTGTTGGCTTAAGGATCACGGATGCTTGTTCTGGCAGTAGGAACCACCATCTCCGTAGGGATTACAGCTTCTGAGCCAAACACCAATGAGAAGGGTGTTTGACCTGTTGCATTCTTTGGTGTTGTTCTATCAGCCCAAAGAACATATGGTAGCTCTTCGGCACACTGGCCTTTCTTGGATCCTAGTTTCTTCTTCAAGTTGTTGATAATAATCTTGTTACTTGATTCTGCTTGACCATTAGCTTGAGGATGAATTGGTGTGGAGGTAATCATCTTAATGCCCCAACTATCACAAAAGTTAGTGGTTCTTTTCCCGCATAAACTGGGAACCATTGTCACAAATAATTTCTGAAGGGATACCAAATCTAGTAATAATATTTCTTTTAATGAAGGATATTACCTCTTTTTCGCAGACTTGAACGAAAGCTTCTGCTTCTATCCACTTTGAAAAGTAATCAGTTATTGAAAGCATGAATACTTTTCCTCCTGGCGCTTTAGGTAGCTTACCCACGATATCCATGCCCCACTTCATGAAAGGCCATGATGAGGATATAGGATACATAGGCTCTGCTGGCTGATGCAGAATATTGCCATGTCTTTGACATGAATCACACTTCTTTGAGTACTCCATGGCGTCTCTCTTCATGGTAGGCCAGAAGTATCCTGTTCTCAGAATCCTAGAGAATAGGGCTCTACCTCCGGTATGATTACCGCAATCTCCTTCCTGAAAGTCTTTGAGCACCTCTTGAATTTCAGGATCTTCGATACATATTAAGTATGGACCTGCAAGAGATTTCCTATACAGAATATTATTTAATAAAATGTATTGTGATACCTTAAGTTTGAAGGACTTAGGTTTCTCTGTGGCTGGAATCTCTCCATTTTGAATGAACTTCTTGATCGGGAGGATCCAAGATCCTTGATTACTTGAGGATAATAGATCAAAGACTCAATATCTTTGTCAGTTGTTATCTCCCCAACTTCTTGTTCTCCTATTGCTGGTGAGAGTACATGGATAATTGGGATCTTCATATCTTCTGGAATCTTCAATGATGAAGATAAATTTGCTAAGGCATCTGCCCCAGCATTCTCTTCTCTTGGTAGCTGTATAATACTAAAAGAATCGAAGAACTTTGATAGTTCCTTCACAACATCTAGATATTTGATTAGTTTTTCACCTTTAACAACATATGAGCCATTAAAGTGGTTAGCCATCAATAAAGAATCTACATATACTTGAAGATACCTGATCCTCATGTGTTTAGCTAATTGCAAACTTGCGATCAGAGCTTCGTATTCCGCTTCATTATTGGTGGCTTGGAATGCACATGCAATGAACTGGGGTATTATGTCCCCCTGTGGCGATTTCAGTAGGATACCCAATCATGTTCCTCTTACGTTGGATGCTCCATCAGTAAAGAGGATCCAAGGATCCTTGGTTTCTTCCAATTGTTGAACCTCCAAATCAGCTTCCTCTTGCATGTCACTACTGAAATCAGCCACAAAGTCTGCAAGTGCTTGTGACTTAATGGATATTCTGGGCTCATACTGAATATTATATGCACTCAATTTCACAGCCCATTTGGCCATCCTTCCTGACAATTCTGGTTTTCTAAGCACATTCTTAACAGGATAATTAGTTCTTAAAATAATAGTATGTGTTTCAAAGTAGTGTCTCAACTTGGTTGAGGCCATAATCAAAGCAAGAATTAATTTTTCAAGGTGAGAATACCTGACCTCTGCGTCTAATAGGCTTTTACTTACATAATATACCGGGTGCTGTTGTCCTTAATGATCCTTGGCCAGAACAGCACTGATAGCATTACCTGACACAGCTAAGTACAGAGACAGCGGCTCACCATCTATTGGCTTCATCAAAGCAGGCGCCGAGGATAGATAATCCTTAAGAGCCTTTAGTGCATCTTCATGCCTTTGAGTCCATTCACACTTTTTGTTTTTCCTCAAGATATCATAGAAGTCTTTGCACTTCTCTGAGGATCTGGAAATGAATCTGTTGAGAGCAGCTATTCTTCCCGTTAGTCTCTGGACATCTTTAGCATTCACAGGAGACTTTAAATTAATGATGGCTTCTATCTGCTCGGGGCCCGCTTCTATTCCCCTTTTGGTCACCATGTATCCTAGAAACTTTCCAGCCTTAACACCAAATGGCATTTTGACGGGTTCAGTTTCATATTGTACTGATCAAGGATACTGAATGCTTCTTCAAGATCTCTAAGATGATCCTCAGACCTCTTCGAATTCACTACCATGTCATCTATGTAGACTTCCATGGTTTTGCCTAACTAATCCTTGAACATCATGTTGACCAATCTTAGATATGTTACCCATGCATTTCTTAGTCCGAACGACATAGCAATATAACAATATATGCCGGTAGGAGTCATGAATGTTGTATCCTCTTGATCAAATGGTTCCATCTGAATTTGTTGAAATCCACAGGAAGCATCCATAAAGGTAAGAATCTCATGCCCTGCCATTGCATCCACCATGGAGTCTATATGTGGTAACGGGAAAGGATCCTTGGGCATGCCTTGTTTAAATCGGTAAAATCGACACACACCCTCCACTTTCCATTCTTTTTAGAAACAACAACCACATTAGCCAACCATCGAGGATACTTAACCTCTCTGATCATACCGGACTTAAGAAGTTTTTCAACTTCCTCTTGTATGATCACGTTCTTCTCAGGAGCGAATTTCCTTCGCTTCTGATGGACGGGTTTAATAGAATAATCAAGGCCCAACTTATGAGTAATTACCTCCTTAGAAATACCTGTCATGTCTGAATGTCTGAAGGTAAACGTGGATTTTCGTTGCTTTAGGAAGGATACTATATCCTCCTCGATCTGTCAGGGATACAGGATCCTAGGAACACCTTCATGTCTGGATCTTCAGGATCTAAAGATACTTCTTTCACATCTCGCTCCCGAGCTTTCAGCACGTCCCTAGGATGTTGCTGTAATTGCTATGCTATCGTTTGTCTAGCTGTCGGCTTCATTGATGAAAAATAATAATTCTTGGCTTCCACTTGGTCACCATCTATCCTTACTACTCCCCAAGGAGTTGGTAGTTTGATGCACTGATGGTAAGTAGAGGCTACAGCCTTCATTCCATGTATCCAAGGCCTGCCAAGAATAACGTTTCAACCAGAAAGACTGTCAATAACACAAAACTTTCGGTAAGAGTTTAACCCTTCGATGTATATTGGGAGTTTGATGTCCCCCAATGTTTTCTTGGTTTCACCTTTGAAACCCACTAACACCGACGTTCTTGGGATGATTTCTGAGTCCGGGATGTTCATTTTCTGTAGTACGTCATGTTGGATGATGTTGACCGAGCTTCCACCGTCGACTAGGATCCTGCGTACATAATGGTTAGCAATAAATAAAGTTATAATCAAACCATCGTGGTGAGGATCCTGGATGCTTGTCATATCTTCTTCGTCAAAGAAGATTCTTTTGTCAGTCGTCAAAGTAGTGGATATGACTTGTCGATCTCCGTTCTCCAACTTTGTTTCTTTGGCGTGTCTTTTTGCTAAGGAGAAAGAAGTACCGCATGTATCTGAGCCACCGGAGATGAAGTTGATTACTTGTGCATCTGGTGGGGGCGGAGTTGCTTTTTGTGGTACATCTTCAGGATCCTGGATCTTGACTTTTTTCTTCCCAAGAGCTCTTTGAAATGACCCTTGCTCAGGAGGTATCCAATTTCCCTCCTTAAACTAATACAACCTTCTGTCTGATGGCCAAAGTCTTTATGGAATGCACACCACTTGGACTTGTCTTTGAAGGATGTTGTTTTCTCATTTTTTCGAGGCCACCTTGCTTTCTCTCCAAGATCCTTCATGGAACAAATCAAACCATGGGTATCAACAGAGAAGCAATACTCGGAAATACTTGGGTAGTCCTCATCATATTCTCCTTTTTCAACTGCCCGGACATTTTGATTGTTGGATTTTGAGTACGGCTTTGAGTCGTTGTTCCTGAATGAGGATCCTTGTTTCTGGTTAGGTGACTCTTGTTTCGTTGGAGCTCCTAACCGTTCTTGGATCTTCTTGTCATCTTCTAGTCTTATAAATCTGAGTACCCTGTTTCTGACTTCATCTAAAGTCCTGCATGGAGTCATCACAAGATCGTCATAAAATGGGGAGCCCCTTTGAAGTCCCATCTTGAATGCTTCAGAATCCTTGGCATCAAAGGAGTCTCATCCTCCAGTGGTCTCTTTCTTTTCTTGAGATCTTCAATTTCACGAAGGATCTTCTCATTAGTCTTGTTCTGCTGCTCCATGTATGCTTTAACCTGTGAAAACATGGCAGAAACATCATTGTTAGAGTTAACCACCGATGTGGCAGCCGTGGTCTTTGAGCTCTGGAAGACTGGAATTTGTGTCTTGTTTCCAGCAGCAGCAGCCCGTGATACTCCCGTAATTGGAGGAGGCATCGGCGGCAAAGTCTTTGATGAGAGAGAAACCGAAGATGGCATGGTTGATGAAGCAGAGGTTGATTGAGAGGCCATTGATAGTAATATGGGTAAGAAAGGTTGAATATTGATAAGGTATTTTCTGGATTATAACACCAATTGCCCACCAATTGCCCCACGGTGGGCGCCAAATTGTTTTGGACAAAAATCACTCAAGGATATGTATCCAAATTCGTAATTGTGAGGTCTAGTTCTATGATGATAATATTGAATGTGTAATCGAAATCTTGGTGAACACAATGATTTGATCACGAGGGAAAAGGTCCTTAACCAAAATAGTCTTACTTCGGTCAAAACTTATCAAGGTAATCTTTGGTAAAATAACTTCGGTCAAGGATTAATAAGATAATCTTTGGTCGAATTACTTTAGTCAATGATCAATAAGGTAACCTTTGGTCGATAAGTATAGGATTATCGTGGTCTCCGGCACAAAAAACCCCCGGACGGTGAAAACTATCACCGTCGATTATATTGATAATAAAAGGTGGTTACAAGTGTTGTGGAGTATATGATCGAGATTACAAAGTAAACTAGTGTGTATAGAGAATGTTTGCTTCTGCTCTAGTGTGTGTGTTCGTACATGTGTTTAACCTAGCTGATCATATCTTCATTATATACAAGAAAATAATAACAAATATCCCTAATTTAAGCCGCCAATCAAGCCATTCCTTAATTGTGATTGTTTCCTTCATTATCCACGTGGTATATTAATTAGATTGCGAGATTATAGCTTTGACTTGGTCATTAGCCGTTATACCTGCCAAAAATATCAACATAACAAAGGAAAATTGTTAATAAGCAATAAGTACTGAGGATCACTGATCCTGACATAGCTCTGGAACTCTTCACAAGAATAATTGATCCAGACACGTCAATATCTTCTTGACTGCAAGTTAGTGGATAGACTGAGTCTTCTAACCGTTATACCTGCTAAATATAAGACTACACATGAGAACAACCGTTAATAAATAATAAGTACTGTGGATCCTTGATCCTGACGGGATCTAGAACACACGCTAAGGATAACTGATCTAAATCATATGCCAGGATAACATATCCACAGTGTCAAATTTCTGTGCACTAACACAAAGCAACGTCATTTTTGATGAAAATCATATAGATATGATCGTCTATACCTTAGTAACACAATGATATTTGTGAAAGATCGAATTTTAACGGTTGACAATCAGAGAAAAATTTTGAAAAAAAGTGACTTTAGGGTGAAGAAAGATGATGAATAGTGAAGGACTGTTCGTGTTTCTGTCCTATATAGCCTAACACGCCACCCAAGGTACTCACTGTACGAATCAAGCAATTCGTTTGAATTTTAAATAACGAATTAGACAATTCGTTATTCCGATTCGCTACGTCAGAGTAGCGAACAAGACATGAATCGTGTATTGATTCGTTAAATATGTATAACGAAGTAGAAGTGATTCGTTACAGAGTGCGGAAGCGAATTAGGTGAGCGAACAAGACATTAGTTCGCTAAAGAATCACCTAGTTCGTTATCCATACTTAACGAATTAGTTTTTTTTTAAACGAATTAAAAACTTTATTTAATTTTAACTTAAATGATTAATGAAATAAATAAAGAATTAATTAACAAATAATCAATAAATAATTAAGATTTTAACTTAAAAGAATTATCGAGAACCTTTTTATCCCGATAAATAAATACTTTAAAAACGTTTCACTTTTACGAAACATAAATTAAAATCATTAAATAATATGTAAAGTAAAAAGAATAAAATATTTTTGGCATTTTGTTAAAATTAAAGAATGTATTTAAAAAAAAATATCCGACCATTAAACAAAAAGCACAATATTTTTTGTATTTTTCTATGATTTATCAAAAGCAGTACATATTTTTGTGTTTTTGTTGAGTTTGAGCAGAGAATCATATTGACTAAAATGCGCTTCCGTCACAGTTTTATATTTCAGCGATATTATGACTGGCGTTAAGTCGGTCATTGATATTGTTGTCCACTTAAATCTTATAACAAACCTTCAAGCATTTTTGTGATATGATTTATGATTCAATTAGCGCACAGAATATCAGAAACTATCAGCCCCTAATCTCAGTTCAAGCTTAATTTGATTTTTGCCAAATCACCCTAACTTGACTTAAACCGTTATAGTGTTGATCAAAAATTTTTGATACCAATTGTAATTTTGAGCAATGCATCAAGTTTCCTTTACTGTGAGTGAGTATGCACGAGTCCATCTGTCGGCTTACATACATTGTATCCCCTGGGGTCCGTTTCTTATTGGTATTGAGACGCACGTAAGGGAGGAACAATTGTATGGCTAACAGTGGATTTTGATCAAGTCAGTAATTTGGATTGTACGAAGTACAGCGGTGATCAAGTTTAATGACTTTGGATTTGCTCTAAAAAGCGAGTGAAATATTCATGCTTATGAATACCCAGATGATTAAGCCGCAAAAAGACTCACAGTGTCTAGAATCCTAACGCTTGTTATTTGCTTTATTATATTTTTGAGTGATCAACAACTATAAGGCTTGAGTATGACCGGTTATTAAATTTCTGCCATCTTCACCAAGACTTATGCTAAAGACTAACACCTCTTTCAATCTGGCTTTTCTTTAAGTTTATATCACTTACTTTACTCTAGCAGCTTGTTTAAGACCTATCAATGCACCAATGATTAAGCACACAGTCTATTAAGCTTATTTCTTTCTGGATTTGGGTCAAATAATCAATGTACTATCATTTTCTCTTTTTGCTTCAAAAACTCAAAATTTTGAGGAGCATAAAACAAAATGATTTAAGTGCCCCAGTTAATTTAAGTTTATAAATAACTGGCAATCCTATCCATCTACAAGTAGAGAACAGGACCAAAACATGCAAGCATGCTTCACAAACTTAAATAACTGACTAAATTTTCAGCTAAAAATAAAGTAGACAGCTTAACGAACGCTCCAAGTACTTTCCATTTGTCAGGTAAATGGCTAACCCGAAGATTTACAAGAATTTATCAGGACCAAATATATACAAGTATATGTCCTTCAAAATAGAAGCAAATGACATAATTTTCAGCGATCATAAGCAAAAATCTTTTTGGTTTTTCTCTTTACAAACTAAAAACACAATCTTTTTGTCTTTTCGGATTTTTCTTTACAAAACAAGAAAATTCACATTCTTTTTTACCTTTTCAGAATTTTTCGTGTACAAACAGAAATCACAATCTTTTTGGTATTTTCTAATTTTAAAATGTTTTTGGGTTTTCAAATATTAGGATAAAACAAGAAATAACACAATATTTTTGAATTTTCAAAGTTTTCTAATGTTTTTGGGTTTTATCTATACAAACAAAAAGCACAATATTTTTGTATTTTCTAAGATTCACCCCCTAAAACCTAAAAACAAAAATTTTATACTAGAACAAACTAAAATAAAAAGAATCATCCTAATTTTAGGATCTCAGAAAGGGTCTTCAATCCATTTAAACCAAGCAGAAAGTTAAAATGTGTTTTATCAAAAGCTTTGGTAAATAGATCGGCTTTTTGAAAATCAGTATGCACTTTCTCAAGGTCAATTAATTTCTTTTCATAACAATCCCGTATAAAATGATATCGAATTTTGATATGTTTCGTTTTAGAATTTTGTACGGGATTCTTGGTGATACTAATGGCAGCAGAATTATCGATCAAGATGGGAGTAGTAAGAAACTTCAAACCGTAGTCGCGAAAATGTTGTTGTATCCACAAAACCTGCGAACAGCAACTAGAGGCTGCAACATATTCAGCTTTGGCGGTTGAAGTGGAGACCGTTGTCTGCTTCTTACACTGCCAGGAAACAAGTCGGCTTCCTAAGAATTGACATCCCGCTGTAGTAGACTTGAAATTGATCTTGCATCCTCCATAATCTGAGTCTGAGTAAGCGATAAGATCGAAAGTATCATCTTTGGGGTACCATAACCCGATGTCTGGATTTCCCCTTAGATATTTGCAGAATATGCTTGACCGCTGCCAGGTGAATCACTCGGGGACTAGCTTGATACCTAGCACATAAAAAAACAGCAAACATTATGTCGGGTCGAGAAGCAGTTAAATGCATTAAAGAACCAATCATAGCACGATAGAGGGTCGGATCAACTGTATCCTCCAATTCATCTGGTGATAAATTGTGACCCACTGGAAGAAGAGTAGAAGGGATTTTTCCGGCAGTAATCTTGAATCGGCTCAAGACATTGTTCACATATTTTGTCTGATGAATGAAGATTCCCTTCGCAGACTGATGAACCTGCAACCCTAAAAAGAAATTCATCTCTCCCATCGAGCTCATCTCGAACTTGGTTTGCATCGATTTTTCGAACTCCTTACACAATGTGTCGTTTGTAGACCCAAAGATTATGTCATCAACATAAATCTGAACGAGCAGAAGATCATCACCAATATTTTTATAAAACAAAGTGCCGTCGACAGTTCCACGTTTGAAACCTTTATCCGTCAGATGGTCGGCAAGGGTGCCATACCAAGCTCTCGGGGCTTGATGTAGACCATATAATGCCTTGTTTAATCGGTAAACACGGTCAGGATAATCAGGATCTTCAAAACCTGGAGGCTGTAAGACAAACACTTCCTCATGAAGTTCACCATTGAGAAAAGCACTCTTGACATCCATTTTATAAACTTTAATATTCTTGTAAGCAGCATATGCCAGAAAGATTCGAATCGACTCTAATCTTGCAACTGGAGCATATACTTCAGTGTAATCAATACCCTCTTGCGGATGAAAACCTTGCACCACTAAACGTGCTTTGTTTCTCACAATTACCCCCATGATCATCTTTCTTACAATTATATACCCACTTAGTAGGAATTGCCTTCTTGACTCTAGCAGGTTTGTCAATAAGATCCCAAACACCTAAACGAGCAAATTGTTTTAATTCCTCTTGCATAGCTTCTACCCAAGAAGGATCTTGAAGTGCCATACGAGGAGTCGTTGGCTCAACTTGAGATAAACAACAAGTGAATTTAGCAACAGTTGCAATTTCAGATGAGTGTAAGTCAGCATAAGCACATAGAGCATTATTTTCACTTGAAGAAGCAACTTGATGTCGTGTCTGAACTCCCACATCAAGGTCTCCAATAATGTTTTCTTGTGGATGATAATTATGAATCCTGAGAGTAGGATTTTCAGAAACAGCAACATTTTCAAATAAATTAGTGTAATGTTCACCCAATTCAGGAGATGAAACATCATTGTCAAGTTCAATAACTTGATCCACAACTGCATTATCATCAGATGAAGTAGAAGCATTATCATAAGTAACAGGAGACTCATTATCAGATTCTTCAGTTGGAGTAGCAATTGGAGCTTCAACATCATTTGAACTGGCAAACCTTGGAATTTCCAAATGTTCTTCAAAATAAGCACGAACTAAATCTTCATCTGGATGATCGGTTGTTGGAGTAAATGAATTAAATAAGCCATCGTAGTCAAGCATCCAGTTGGGACCTTTTCCTTGGGAAGGAGTAGTGTACTTTTGACAGTCCACATGGTACCATTCTTCAACACAACCGGACGTAAAGTTGAACACTCTTTTCTTAGGAGACGCATACCCCAAGAAATAACCCTCAATGGCTTTTTCATCAAACTTTCCGACATCCTTTTTCAACATAGTACACGGACACCCAAATGGTTCCAAGTACTTTAAATTAGGTTTACGATTATTCAATAATTCATAACTGGTCTTCTTGAGTCGTTTAACAGTTAGAACTCAATTGAGTGTATAACAGGCCGTATTCACCGCCTCATTCAAAAACTGGACAGGAAGTTTTAAATCAGCAAGCATCGTTCTAGCATCTTCAATCAACTTTCTATTCTTTCTTTCAGCTACACCGTTCTGTTGTGGTACATATGGGGCACTGTATTCTCGATGAATTCCTTTTTAGACACAAAATAAATCCAATACAGTATTTTTAAATTCAGTACCATTGTCACTTTGAATTTTCCTCACTTTCAGTTTGTAAAGTGATTCGATCTTAGTGATAAGATTTTGAACGAGACCCGGTGTTTGATCTTTTGAACTCATAAATAAAACCCATGAATATCGTGAATACTCATCTGTAACAACTAGGCAATACCAATCTCCAGAAATACTCGCACAATTCACTGGACCGAATAAATCCATATGAAGTCGTTCAAGTGGAGTATCAATAGAATTTAATAACTTAGATATGTGCGATTTCTTCTTCTGTTTCCCTCTTTTTCAAGCAACACAGTGATCAGATAACTTAAAATTCTTTAACGACACCCCCTCTACTAGATCATTTGCCATTAAATAATTCATCTTTCGAACATGTATGTGACCCATTCTTCGATGCCAAAGCACTGAGTCTTTCTCGGTTGCTTTCGAGACAAAACACGTTTCGATTGATGTAGATACTTTAGAATTCATATTCAAGACATAAATATCATTTGATCGAGGGGGTCGCATGACAACCATGTCCTCGGGAATCACGTAACCCGGTTTCAAAATCAGATATTCTTTATTTGTAAATATTGTCGTGTATTGCGTATCACAGATTTGCGACACACTCAATAAGTTATAATCCACTTTATCACAATAGTTAACCTTCTCAAAAGTAATCTTCCCATTTGACACATCACCCTCTTGTGTAATCATACCCCCAGAATTCCCAGCAAACGCCACATAACCCCCATGAATATTTCTCACATTTGTTAGGAGGTTGAGATTCCCAGTAATATGACGAGAACATCCACTATCCATGATCCAGTTTTCACCAGAAATTGTCTTGGATGTACCCTACACACAAAAGAAAATGATTAGTTCAAAAAGGCAGCCCAGGCCTCGGTCTTGGGCACCTTTTGGTTTCCTTGAGAAAAATTAACTTTAGTTGCATTCAAATGTTGTTCAGCAACTTGAGAATAAGTTATAGGTGTCTTCGACTTTCGTCTTAGATAAGCAGCTTGAACCACATTTGAATTAATATTTTTTCGTAATGGTTCAGTAGGAATAAACTTAGGTTTAACGGAACCATGAGTTTCATTCACATGAACAACTTTTCGAGGATGTACATTCGAAAACATAATATGAGTATCATCAGCACACGACACAGGTCGTTTCAGAATCTCCTTTACCAATGGAACCGGTTTGGAATGGTCCTTGATAAAAGGATGAAGATTCTGATAGTTCTTCTGGCCACAATTTCTTACTACATGACCTTGTTGACCACAAAGAAAACAACTTCGCATGTCAACATGATGATGTTGAGAATTTGTTGGAACATGTGACACAAATGATGACTGATGACTCACATTTTTAGTCATGCTTTTAGCAAAATCATCAGATAATTCAGATTTCTTTTTCAAGTAAAAATCTAAATTAGAACAGTTCGAAAAACTTTTCAACGTATCTGTCCCAGTTGATTTCACAAAGTTATTTTTCTTAGCTTGTTTTAAAACTTGTTTTGCTTTAGTCAACGTGTCAGATGAAGTTGATGTTTTCTCATGAGCATATTGACGTTCAAGTTCACGAACCTTGGAGGTTTCGTTGTAAAACACACTCTCAATGAGTTCAGGTTTAATGATACTTATTGGAATGTCTTTCTCAGTGAACATAGTATCCATCCCCTTTAACTTAAAAACACGAGCAGATGATGGTTTTAGTGCATTAGGATTTATAAAACGTAGAAAATCCTCATCAGAAATTTTGGGTTTTTCTGGTTTCTTAGCCTTCACCGATTTGACACAAACATCTTGTTTCATCTTAGTTGTGTGCGAACCATACACAGCCTCCTCAAATTCATGAGGTTCACACAATATGTGATTAGAACTTGGAATGTTCTTGTTCTTGTGTATAATTTCCGGTTCAAACACATCCTCAATGATAACTTTGTCAACATATTCAACAAAAACTTTGTTACTTTGAACATGAGGTTTCTAAGAAACAGATTGGGTTTTAACAGTTTCAGACTTACTAGGTTTAGATTTTTCTGAAATCACTGGCTCTTTAAGAATAATATCTTCCTCAGTTGTAGCGAAAGGATTAATTTTATAATCATTGTGAAATGGTGGTGGAATTTCAACAAAACCTATACCTTTCTTCGAATCCTTTTGTTTTCCAGAAACTTCGATAATTTCATTCAACAGAAAAGATGAATTTCGAAATTTATCCAATTTGTTTTTTAACTCAAGAACCTCATTCTCAAGCTCGGTTATCTTTGAACGATGTTTCAAAATTTCTTGAAACTTGTGGTCATTAATTGTCATTTTCACAGATAACCTAGCTTTGAGGTCATGATTACTTGTCGACAATGCTTCAATCTTTTCACGAGATCTCATTTGAGATTCGAGAGATTGTCGATAAGTATCCTTTAGAGAAGCAATTTCTCTCACTAAATTGTCATTGTGATTCTTCAAAGATTCTAACTTAGGTTTGTTAGATTCACAATCAACACAATTTACTTTAACAGATGATGTAGCAGAAATAGAATGACTAACCTCGTTTATCTTAGCCATGCATGCAAAGACTGTTGTAGGCTTGTCACATGAATCATCAGAATCCGATCCAGAGTCATTATCAGAAGACACCTCACTTCCATGGAAATCTTGAGTCAACCCGAACAAAGCCAAATTAGCTTGATTATCGTTGCACAATAATCGTTGTGACCAATCATCTCCATTAGCTAACATTGCTTGTGACCCGGAACTTGATGGTTTCTTCTCAGCATCATTACCTCGTGGTGTTGAAGAGTTTGAACTTTGACCACGAGGACCATTATATTCCTTTTTCGGGTTTGTCACATTCTTTTGCAAAATGACCGAATTCTTGACAATTGTAACATTTCACTTTCAACTTGTCAAATCCCAACTTCTTGTTTAGAGCGAGAAGATCTTTTCCGGTTCTTTGCATGAATCTTTTCACCTTTCGAACAATCATTGCCATGTTCCACTTTAAATCCATGATTTCTAAGTCATCTGGATCAATCTGATCATAGTCTTTATCAGTTAAATCACTAGTGGCAATTTTGCTACTAACCAGATTTTCATAAGACGTCATGAAAGCGGATAGAAAGGCAAAGTTTTGTTCAGCTTCTTTCATATTAACGTTTGGAGGTGATGAGTATTGATTTGCTGAAGACGAACTTCCTGAACCAACATAAACATTTGGTGATCCAGAATTACCAGCAGTATAAAAACATGATCTAGGATCACTATAGATTGTTGTTTCATTCTCTCTTGCGTTCTGTGTGGCAGAAAAGAAGTGATCGGTGAAATTGTCGAACTTAGAGGTCTGCTACCACCATAAAAAGCAGGATCTTGACTTTTCTTGGATGACTTTTGACACTTGAGATCATACTCACGAGCTTCAATCTTTTGTAAAAACTCACTTGCAGTCAAGTCTTCATTGAAATAGCTGTTTTCTTTTAATACCATTAGAAAAGTAGAGTACGAACTTGGTAATGCACTCTTAATAGTATCAATCTTAGAAATTTCCAATTTCATTTTATCCATTTCAGCAATCAAGTGATTGAATCTCGTTGTCATCTCTTCAACCGTTTCACCTTTGAGTAAGTTAAAGTTTCTGAATTGAAACTTAAGCTTCACCTTTTTGCTTTCACCCGTATTTCCCATACTTCTCATTCGGATATGTTGAAACAAAGAAGCACATATCTTAATACTACCCACTTGGTGAAATATATTTTCAGGTAAAGCCATAGTTAGAGTAGAATATGCTTTCGTCTCTATCTCTAGTGCCTTCTTCTCTTCTTGTGAGTATTGAGATATAGCTTTAGGTCTTAATCCGATAGTCTCATCTCCAATCATAGGAACAGTATAAACTTCATCTAAACAATATGAGCAGTCAGGATGAACTGATCCTAGATGAGCACGAAATCGAGGTTCCCATTTGGCAAAGTCACTGAACTTCATCAATCTTGGATATTTCGATTGTGAACCTATCTCGGTATCAAGTTGCAACATTTGTTGCATCAACATGTTTTGAGACGCTAATGAATACATACCGGCCATTGTTGACAAGTTTCCAAAATTTGAGGGTGTAACGAATCAACCAGTGAATAAGATTAACGAATGGGAATTGTAACGAACTGTAAAAAGTTGTAGCGAACTGTGAACAGTAGCGTAACGAATCAAATCTTAACGAAGCTAAGATTAATCAGATAGCGAATCAAGATTGAGTTTAATGAACCAAACTAACGAATCAGAAAGTCAACGAATCAGGTCAAACTAACGAATTGACTAACGAACTAGCTAGCGAATTGATTAAGAAATCTTGACGAATTAAAAAATATTTAGTAGCGAATCACTAAGAAAGACTTAGCGAAATAGATAACGAATTAGCTACCGTTGATTAGCGAATCAACTATAACGAATCATGTTGTTACAACGGTTTGTAACAAACTCTGACACCTTATGCCACGTGGCAAAGGTTGTTATGACACAAATCCCAAAGTGGGCGCGTGTCACACGAATCAGTTAACTCAAATAACGAATTAGATAACACAAATCAACTATTGATGCGAACTGGCTAGCGAATCACTTGAAGTTTATAACGAATTGACTAACTGTGATGACGAATCAAAGTGAATAATGTAACGAATCATCAAAAAAATGATAACGAATCATATTCATCTTCAAATCTTCAAAGAAGATTTCCAGAAATCTGGAAATGATGAAAACCAAAACCCAGAAACCTAGAAGCCTAAAATCCGTAATACAAACTCAATTCTTAACCAAAACTCACAAATTACCTACCAAAACACTCGTAACGTGATTGCGAATCCAATACACCAAACCTCGTAACCGATTATCTCCAATTACTAGTTCAATTATCCAAAACATCGACCCTGTTTCGGCCACAAACCAGACCAATACCGAATCAATCCAAAATCAATCCAAACCTCAATTCCAATTCACAAAACCTTTCCAATACTTAAAACACCTCAAATCCAATCCAAACCAACCATAAATCAATCAATTATCCATAAATTGATTCAAATTCAACCAAAACATAACACTATCGATATCTTAAATTAATTAAACATTCAAACTCTAAATAAACACCAAATCAAGTATAATTGAGCCCCGAAACTCTGATACCACTTGTTGGAACCTGGTGTATCAATCCAATAACAATAACAGTTCTCGGATCTGTGTATATATGATTAATACCTTAATAATAGATCTAGCTCATAATTACTTTAGATTAAGTGTTATATATGTATATGTATTATCAGTATATGTATATCAGTAGTTCGTATAATATTAGGATGAAGATCGAAAGAGGATTTGGACAGGGTTTTGTTAATTAACTCTCAAAAACTTATATTAAACGTGAACTGTGTTCACTATATATAGAAGATAGGTCTGGTTCGCTAACATTCCCTAGTGAACCAGACACTACTTCGTTACATACATTAATAAACAAAATATCTTAACGAATCACCCCCTGATTCGTTAACATCCCCTAACGAATCAGGAGGTAATAAACTTAAGTCTTAGTTCGCCACACAAGCTTAGCGAACTAGACATTACATTAAAATATAAAACAAAAACGTTAACGATAATTACAAAGACTCAAGACGCAAAACCGTGCACTAACACACGAGCTTCCCAAACACCCGTATCCCACCTCAGACTACCATCTTAAAATCAAACCATCCCTACATTTCAAAAGTAACACAATCAAATATTTCCCCAAGATGAATGAAACCTAACCTACCAAAGCTATACCCTCACCCACTTGAACCCCGAGCTAACCCAAGATGTACAAAATCAACCCAACAAAAGCCCTAAATACCGACACTTTTACGTCATGAAAACCTATCAAACTCATCATCCTAATACTTCAAGGACACCGACAAACACAGCCACAAATGCCTTGAACATATGCAGCCAAAGTATACCCAATTATGACTCAATCCTTCGACCCATGCTATGTCAAATCACCAACCATGTCGCCACACCGTTTCCATCCAACCATAGAGTTGATATCAAAATAGTAACACAAACACTCCTTGCAAACACATGTATAGACCAAATTCAATCCAAACTAGTCAAGGACGACTTATTCAACCCGACAACTTAACCCGAGCTCAAATAAGCTGTAACATCCTGCTTTTGGTTATATGAATAAAATAAATTTCATTTATTCTATATTGTGTCGTTTATCGGTTTAGATAATAAACTGTACACGGAAGATGGAACATAAGATGGAATGGACCTTAGGTCCATGGGTTTAAGGGAGTATAAATACCCCCTTAAACCCTAAAACTTTCCATTTTCTATCCATCTATGCACCATAGTCTACACCTTGGAAAACACACAAACCTGAACCAAGATCCGAAGGCAAAAACCCGAGCATGTTGGTGCTGGAACGTCGTGGCGAACCAAAACAACATCAAAGACCAGCTCGTGTTCGTAGTTTGACTCACTTAAGATACGTTTATGATTAGAAATCGTTCGTTTAGGTTCGGATTGGTTTGGGAAATCATAGATCTGTATTAATATGTTAAAGACGAATCCAAAGAAACAAACCTCACTAAAATACGTTAACAATTGATGGGTCAATCATTGATTTAGAAACCGGGTTTAGACATGGATAAATTGAACCTTCTAAACGTGGTTGTTAGACGGATTTGATGATTAGGGTTTGTTAGCGCTGATATTGCGAGTCTATCGGTACCAAAATCATGTAATTTCGTCATGATTTGAAGGGTTACTTGCATATCTGAGGGTCTGTTGACTGTTTGGGTGTTCGTGGCAATTTTGACTTTGACCCTGAGTCAAAGTCTGGATAAGATGGATACAGTTCGTTATGATAAGATAATGAATTAGCCAATCCATTCGTTATATCCGGGTAGCGAATTAGTTCAACCATTCGTTAAGACAAAATAACGAATTAGATGACCCAGTTCGTTATGCAAAGATAACGAATCAAGTGATTCGTTACCCACTAGTTCGCCATGAAAAGATAACGAATCAAGTGATTCGTTACTTTCCCAATTCGTTATGATAAGTTAACGAATCAGAGGACGAATCAGATGATGATTAGATGACGAATCAGTTAACGAACTAGATTATGAAAGTAACGAATTAGCTAACGAATTAGGCTTAATTCGTTATGGCGAAGGAGATAGCGAATTAAATAATAAATTAAAATACTAATGGAAATGTGTTAAGACAGTTATCGAACATAGAATTTTTCCAAGCTGACCTGGCAGCTTAACCCCAGCCAGAGGCTCTGCCCCTTGGACCCAGCTAGGGGCTGCCGCCCCTAGAACCCTGCTGCCAGGGGCGCTGACCCCGGACCTCTGTTCGTTGTGGGTTATATAAAGATAGAAATACGATATGAATAGTAATAGTTAATTGATACATGTAAATATTATACAGTTATCCGTGCACAGCTCAAGAGGGGAATAACTATTAACGGTGAACGTAACCGCATTCAGGTGAGTTTCTAGCCCCACTTCCTTGTTATGTTTTCGGGGTTGTGTGCATACTCGATGTGATAGTTAATACACTTACTTTAAATGGTAAGTGTATGCCATGTATGATTTATATATTAATTATGTATATCTTGAATTTGATCGAAAGCTTGTCGGTACGTGAACGATCTTCGGATATTGCACATATTGACAAGGGAGATATGTATATGATAGATGGATGTGTATGATAGAAATATGTATGAATGTGTATGATAGAGTAAATAATGTTATGTATGTTATGGATATGTAAAGACAGAATGTACGAAGATGAAGAAGTAAGGGATCAGACCCTAATAATATCTGAGATAGAGAAGTAAAGAGGGATCAGACCCTAATAATATCTGAGATAGACAAGAAAGGGATCAGACCCTAATAATTTCTGAGATAGACAAAGGAAAGCGGGATCAGACCCTAATAATATCATAGATAGAAAAGGAAGGGATCAGACCCTAATAATATCTGAGATAGAATGGACAGTAAATATATAGTATGAAAGTAATAAAGTATGTATGTATGTATGTATGTATGTATAAAGTTATGTAATGAAAGTAAAATAGTAACGTAATTATTATGTATCTTTGGATGCATAATTGAAGGTAAGTGTACGTATTGTATGTTATGTGATTAACTAGAACTCACTCAGCGTAGCTGACTTTTAGTATGCACGCAGGTGAGTAGAATGAGACAGCTGGCTTGAACGGGGACACATGGAAGTAGAATAAAGAAGCTGACATCTGAAGATCTATTTGTTAATGTTTTGAACTAAAAGACATGTTTAAGTTATGTTTTAAAGACAAGATTATGAATGTTTGTAATAACTGTTGATGTTTTATATTATTCCGCGAAAATTTTAATTAACTCTGATATTTAGAACTGTGTTTATGAGTAAATCCAACATCAAATATAGGGCACCGGTAACGGGGCCTTACATAAGCAAACCTCATCCAAATAGCCCAATCACTACTCACACAAGTCATCTAAGCCTAACCCACTCAAACGACCTAAACTCAACAAACCCCATCAATCCAACTCAAGACAACTCAACTACCAAGCCAACCGAAACACGCTCACTTTTCACCAAATTTCCAAACCGTTCACCGTTCGAAGCCTAAAACCCCTCCCTATGCACGCAAGCTTCGTTTTACCCTTAAATTTTTTTATGTATGTATATACAACTAGTGTATTTATAGCAACCTCATGTGTTTAAATAATCACTTATAGGTTATAAACTCTTTCAAGATTAACAATTTACATATTGTCCAAATCTTATAAATCATCTTTCAAAAATCTAAGATTGTCAAGACAACAAAATTCTATTATGAGGATTTGTTTTCAAAGGTTATTAAACGATTATATGTGTGATTTCAAGATTTTAAATATTGTCACCTAAGGTGATAAATCTCATAAAAACTTTATAAATACGAGGTTTCATTTTGAATGTTGAACGCGAGGTTGATTCAATAACAAATTACAATTTTCACCATCTTGCATAAACTCAATGACCATGGCTTTGCAAATCTTTTTGGGACGCATTTATAAATGCTTTATAATTCGTATTGTGACATGATTTTTGTTCAATAACGATTTACGCAAACTATTACCTCTTATTATCGTAAGCATTATTTCATAAATATTTTTCATCGCAACCGCTTCATGTATACAAATTCCTTTAACAATTTGGCTTACAAGATTCACATTTGGTAATGATTTAAATGTTTCTCTAGCTATGCGCTACCGCGATGCTTGTTATTATGTACTTTTTCTTGGAAACACTTGAATGGCTTTACTTAAGGCTTCATATAATCGTTTTCAAAGGTTATTAAACGATTATATGTGTGATTTCAAGATTTTAAATATTGTCACCTAAGGTGATAAATCTCATAAAAACTTTATAAATACGAGGTTTCATTTTGAATGTTGAACGCGAGGTTGATTCAATAACAAATTACAATTTTCACCATCTTGCATAAACTCAATGACCATGGCTTTGCAAATCTTTTTGGGACGCATTTATAAATGCTTTATAATTCGTATTGTGACATGATTTTTGTTCAATAACGATTTACGCAAACTATTACCTCTTATTATCGTAAGCATTATTTCATAAATATTTTTCATCGCAACCGCTTCATGTATACAAATTCCTTTAACAATTTGGCTTACAAGATTCACATTTGGTAATGATTTAAATGTTTCTCTAGCTATGCGCTACCGCGATGCTTGTTATTATGTACTTTTTCTTGGAAACACTTGAATGGCTTTACTTAAGGCTTCATTCTCAATTTTATTCTATTATACATGATACCTGACTTACATATTTCATCGCGTATACGAGTCTCACCGCTATTACGATTTTCTTTTCTATTGAACGAGATGTGTTGCTTATTGATTTATGAAATAAATATGAGTTAATTAAATATTGTCACTTTAAATAGTGTCTTGTGTATTTGTACAATCAACGTTGCACCCCGGCATGTTCCACCGCCTTTGGTCGGGTGTGACGTAAGTGTTAGAGGCTGTTTAGCAAGTGCTGACCATTAAGTGCCGAATCTTTAAGAGGTTTGAATTATTAAGAGGCTCTGAGCCATTAAGTGCTTAACCAGTAGGTGTTGTTTGGTTGGACATCTAAATGATTGTGCAGAATGACTATTTTACCCCTTTGAACTATTTTGTGCTAAATGAAATATATTTATTTAGTCAGAGCGCATAATAATTGTACCAAGTGACCAAACTTTCATTATAACAAACTAAAATACATCTTAAAGCAAACTTTTATTATAATCAACCCAAATACATCTTAAAAATAGCTCAACAAAACATTGACACAAATAACTTAATAATACATACAAGTACAAAACCCATAAACATCAAACACAACTTAAGCTATATTCGGACAAACATAACACGTATTTTAATACAACCAAAATTATCTTAAAAACTGAGTTGTTTCAACAATTACACGCCTTTATCTTTCCTTGTCTCTTAGCCTCTATTCTCGATAAACCTACAATAAATCATCAATGACATCAAAATTAGCTAGTTCATTGATTCTAAGCTTTTGATCATAAACAAATAAGCTTTTGTTACCATAACTTCGCATGTTCATCGAGTTTGCTGTTATTTATGGATGCGTGAGTTTGTATATTTAGTGATTTGTGTGCATATACCTGTACATGTACATATACAAGAGTTATTGTTGGTTCGACGGGGTTCAATTGCAGACGGTTTTTCACTTTTGATTGAACCTGCTTAATAATATTTAATTAACAGTACTTGGTTTTAGTGTCTGCTTTGTATTTTAGTGAATATAAACAAATCACTACCCAAAAAATACTTTAACCAATAGTAGAGGGTCAGTGGCAATATTAACGCAAAGAAAAACAAATTAACAAATAATGTTAAGCTATTCAAGAAAACTGGCGTATATTGTATTTATGAGCTTACAAACATGAGCTCATAAATTAACCATTTGACACATTTCCTTGTAATCTATTATTGTATTTACTCATTTGGCCCGTTTGAGATGAACAAAATAAATTTATCAATTCATCAATTAAATTGATTTTTATAACATACCTTGCGAACGAGCCAACACGTGATCAGTGGACAGAGGCATGTTATAAAAACCTTAATGTTGTGAGATAAATGAGTACCCAAAAAATAAATAAATAAAATTTAGATACACTTGACATACCTGAAGAAGATGGCAAAGTAGACAATGTAATATTGTTTGAGCTTAAGGAGATGGCTCAAAACATGGAAACTCTATGCATGTAGAAAATGATAGTCTTTGGGTAATGCCAACTACAATTCTAGCATTGGGAAGCAGACCAAGTGGATGAACTTCACGATCAAATTCAAGCTCAGGATCCAACTACAAGTTTAAATAAGGCTTTCATTAAACTTCCAAAAACATAAAGTTCACAAACAAACAAAAAAGAAAACAAAAGTGAAGTTGTTGGTAACTTTCCTTAATCAAAGACAGTGATGAAATATGAACTAAAACTGATTACCTACAAGAACTCTTCCTGCTTGTAGGGGTCCAAACCTGAAGAAGGATACCAAGCCCGTAACCAACAACTATACCATTATGCATTACAAATAAGTAGAAAGTGGCGATTTTGGACCAATCACTTATGGATGAATCGATTTAGGCCGTGTTTCTTTTATCTTAAACGGGCCATGAAAAACTTAGCTATTATGGGAATGGGTTAAAACCTAATTAAAATTTACAATACTTCTTATCGAACATTATTGAAATCAACATTTAAATAAAAGAAATAACTATAGGTCCAAAAGTGGGTACGTTTTCTTAAACAAACATGATTAAGTTATCATGATCATATAAAAGTCATCACATTTTGCATCAGAAATTAACGTCAATTTCGTCACATTTTGGTTCAAGCAAATAATCAAACAGCTTGTGTGTACACTGCACAACATGCTATTAGAATAAATATAAAACTATTATCAATGAGTCGTTTTGAACAAGCAATTTACTGAATACGTTCAACCAAATTAAACCAAACTATAATAAGAACATAAATATCTAATTAGTTCACAACCTCATAGATTTATAGATGTTGATTGATTTGTAATATAATCGGAACACTAAGAGCAGAATACCTAATTCGTTCACAAACCCTAACTCATTCACAACCTAGGCGTTCGAACCCTAAGAGCAGAAAAATCAAGAATGGCCAGGAGGTAGGGAAATAGAAGTGCAAAAGTAGATTATGAAACATAATTAATTGTACCTGGAAATGCTTTGTATCGGGTAGAATTCGAGAGCGAGGATGATTGTGGTGGTGTGCGTGAATAACTACTGTAGGGGTATGGTACTAAACCCGGTTTTACGACCCTAAATTTATTATGTTTGGCTTATTTTATTATATGGACTAATACAATGTTATTGGGCTGAGGGGGTTTTGTGGAGGTAACCCTAACTGGGCTAGGCCCATTAGGGTACCATGATGGTGGCCATGAGGCTCTCTATATAAGGAGGTCTCCACCTCCTTGTTAGAGGGTCATGCTCAATAAGAGCCAACACCATATTTTTGTGTCTGTAAACAAGAGATCCTCAGGATTTCTTAGCAGTCACCTCCACACCCCCGAAAAGCCATTGCAGGTCTCAAGCAACCGGAGAAGAAGATCAAGACGTGGTTCGTTCATCTCGAAAATCCGTGGGAACATCGTCATGGATCAGGTCAGATTCATTTCATGCTTCGACATTGGCGCCATCCATGGGACGGCAACGAACTACCCTTCGATTTTCGTCTCGGCTATCAGATCTCTCCCAGGAAAAACCCAGATCTGGAAGTTTACAGAAAAAGGCTTCAAGGCTTGTTCTATTAAAGCTCAAAAAGATCTATAGATCTAAAAGAGGCTTCCAGATCTGTGCAAAAAAGAAACTACCTGATTCGGATGATCAAGCCTCCGGATCTGTGATGGTTTTAAATTCTCTCCGCTACGAGCTTCAGATCTATCTAGATCTGATTTACAGATCTAGATCTAGATTACTGACCTGGATTTTAGGTTTAAAATTACAGATCTAACTCTCAAATTGTAGATCCAAAAATTACCAGACTTCCGCCGCCATGCACGCGCGCCCGCGGATTCTCACTCTGCAGCCATGCATGTGCCACCGCGGGAACCACCATGTGGGTTTCGAGCAAAAGACCTCCACCATGTGGGTTTTGCGTAGAAGACTGCCACCACGCATGCTCGCCAGCGGGTCACCATTCCGCCGACATGCGTGAGTGCCCGTGGAAAACACCGCGAGAACCACCACGTGAGTTCGAAAGACGACTCAATGCTTTTGGTTTTACGTAAAAGTCTCCAACGCTATGCAGGTGCGCGCAACCCTCTACCATGCGTGTGCGCAACTCTCCGCCATGCACGCGCGCCCGTGAGTCACCACTCCGTCGCCGTGCATGCGCACATAAGGCCACGCGCCAAACTTAAAGGTTGGGAATTCTCATAAACCCATAAGGCCACGCGCCAAAATTAAAGGTTGGGAATCCTCATAAACCCATAAGGCCAAGCACCAAATTTAAAGGTTGGGAATCCTCATAAACCCATAAGGCCTCGCGCCAAACTTAAAAAGTTGGGAATCCTCATAAACCCATAAGGCCAAGCGCCAAACTTAAAGGTTGGGAATCCTCATAAACCCATAAGGCCAAGCGCCAAACTTAAAGGTTGGGAATCCTCATAAACCCATAAGGCCACGCGCCAAACTTAAAGGTTGGGAATCCTCATAAACCCATAAGGCCAAGTGCCAAACTTAAAGGTTGGGAATCCTCATAAACCCATAAGGCCACGCGCCAAACTTAAAGGTTGGGAATCCTCATAAACCCATAAGGCCATGCGCCAAACTTAAAGGTTGGGAATCCTCATAAACCCATAAGGCCACGCGCCAAACTTAAAGGTTGGGAATCCTCATAAACCCATAAGGCCATGCGCCAAACTTAAAGGTTGGGAATCCTCAAACCCATACGGCCATCGGCCGCGCGCAAAACTTAAAGGTTGCGAATCCTCATAAACCCATACGGCTTCGCGCCGAATACACGACCGAACGCGGCTCCGCTCCGCTCAACACGCCGTCATAATTAAACCTATTAACACAAGCCACGTCACATGCGCGCCACCGCGGATCAACCATTCCGCCATTCTACATGCGCACCGCCATGATGCTTGAGCACAGTCGCATATCACATGCTCATGCACCACATATGCTCACACATCACATATGCTCACGCATATTACATATGCTTACGCATCACATGCTCACGCATATCACATCAGCGCACGCAACATCTGCGCATGGCGCATGACACAGCCTACGCGCACGCGCATGCAACATCTGCGCGTGGCGCATGACACAAAGCCAAAGCCTATCCGCAAGCGCATGAAACATCTGCGCATGACACAAAGCCAAAACCTATGCGTAAGCGACACAACAAATGAGAATAGTCTAATCCCAAATCAGGATAAGGACAACCTTATTTAGCAGCAATGAACTAGGGGACTATCGTGGTATACCACCACTACATTATCGCGATGGAAGACATCCGAATCTTAGGTCGGGAGCCTAATAATATCCCAAACGGCCACGCGCTAATTTGATATGTTTTTGCAGGTTCGGCTACGAGTCGAACAAGCACATATGACATTATTATTATCTGGCCGATTGCGCCTCCATTATTATTTTGAAAACAAGCTGGGATAGTCATCCTGCGTAGAAGAGGCCCTTGTGGGCCAGTCATTATCGTCATATTATAGCTCATAAGCCGCAACGCGCGCAAGCTTCATTATTTTTATAGCTCGTAAGTCGCCTCGCGCGCAGGCTTCATTATTCTTATAGCTCATAAGCTACCCTGCGCGCAAACTATTAAGCATTATTATCGAGATGCGCGCTCTATCTTTTATCAGGCCTCGCGCCACTATCGTAAGTCGACATTGCGCGCAAGCTTCATTATTTTATAGCTCGTAAGTCGCCTCGCGCGCAAGCTTCATTATTTTATAGCTCGTAAGTCGCCTCGCGCGCAAGCTTCATTATTTTTATAGCTCGTAAGTCGCCTCGCGAGCAAGCTTCATTATTCTTATAGCTCGTAAGCTACCTCGCGCGCAAACTATTAAGCATCATTATCGAGATGCGCGCTCTATATTTTATCAGGCCTCGCGCCACTAATGTTATGATGCATGATATATCTTATTCATGCCAGTGCACCATCATTATCATAAAGATCACAACATGTCACCATCATGGAGAAAACCTCCCAAAACTCAAAGACAATAAAGACAAGGCCGAAGAAAAGGGAAAAAACCGCCTCATGTCCTAACACACCTTATAAAGTCCAGCGCTCCACCTAAACGCTTGCACGCCTAGGAGCAACACTGGACTTGGGGGGCTTGTAGGGGTATGGTACTAAACCCGGTTTTACGACCCTAAATTTATTATGTTTGGCTTATTTTATTATATGGACTAATACAATGTTATTGGGCTGAGGGGGTTTTGTGGAGGTAACCCTAACTGGGCTAGGCCCATTAGGGTACCATGATGGTGGCCATGAGGCTCTCTATATAAGGAGGTCTCCACCTCCTTGTTAGAGGGTCATGCTCAATAAGAGCCACCACCATATTTTTGTGTCTGTAAACAAGAGATCCTCAGGATTTCTTAGCAGTCACCTCCACACCCCCGAAAAGCCATTGCAGGTCTCAAGCAACCGGAGAAGAAGATCAAGACGTGGTTCGTTCATCTCGAAAATCCGTGGGAACATCGTCATGGATCAGGTCAGATTCATTTCATGCTTCGACACCTACAGAGGAGAAAGGAGGAGGAGGAAGAGAAGGGTTACCATGGCAATTTTCTCATTCAGAGATATTTTTGGCTGAATGAGAAAGAGGTCATTCAGCCATTCATATGTCTGTATCTTAGAGATAAGACCTAGATATTTGAATGGTTTCTTTCAGACACAAAACAAACAGGCCTTAGTCTTAAATTTTATCTTATTTATTAATTAATTGTTGTATAATAATCTTGAAACGCAAAAAAGGCAGGTGACCGATCTGGAATAGAAAAGACCTATGATTCCTTAAATTGGGGTTTTTTGTTGTCGGTCTTAGAGCAAATCAATTTTCCGTGTAAATGGAGGGGTTGGATTCGGGCGATTTTGGAGGGAAGGAGGGCTTCGGTTCTTGTAAATGGCTCACCAACACCAGAGTTCGACTGTTCGAGAGGGCTACGCCAAGGTGACCCTCTCTCTCCTTTTCTCTTTGTCCTGGCGATGGAGGCGCTTACCGGTATAACGAAAAGAGCGAGTCGAGTGGGGCTTTATAAGGGGATGTGTTGCGGGGTGGGGGTCCTATGGTGTCTCATTTTCTTTATGCGGATGACGTGGTGTTTGTTGGAGAATGGGATAAGGAAAACGTTTTAAATTTGAGGCGTATTTTGCAATGTTTTTATCTTGCGTTGGGCCTTAGAATCAATTTGCCAAAAAGTTTTCTATATGGGATTCCAGTTGAGGAACTGGAGCGATTGGATATGGCGAATTTTCTTAGATGTCGAACCAACTTTTTACCGTTTAATTACTTGGGTTTACAAGTCGATAAGAATATGAATTGGTGGATTCTTGGGACCCGGTGGTAGAGTTGTTTCGCAAAAGGTTATCCTTATGGAAATAAAAAAAATGTCCATTGGCGGAAGGATAACAATTATAAGATTGGTTCTTAATTCTCTCCCGACATATTACTTTTCCTTATTTAAAGCACCGGATGGGGTCATTGAGAAGCTTGAAAGGGTTAGGAGGTTTTTTTGGGGTGTAACGAAGGAGGTTTCTAAAATCAATTGGGTGCCTTAGAAGCGGGTAGTTGCGCCGGTATGCCAAGGTGGAATCGGTCTTGGGTCTCTTAAAGAAACCAACTTAGCCTTGCTTGCAGAATGGTGATGGAAATTTAAAAATGCAAAGGATGAATTATGGAGGAAAATTGTATGGGCGATTCACCACTCAAAAAGGTCGTGGTCATTTATTCCGGTGAAAATGTCTATTCCAGGTCCATGGAAGCAAATTGTAAACATTAATAGGGAACTTCTTTCTTGTGGTCTAGATCTGACTAGGATGATTAAAAATAATGTTAAAGATGGAGTGAATACTCTTTTTTGGTTTGATGTCTGGAAGGGTGGAGTGTCATTTTGTTTTAGATTTCCACTTTTGTTAGCTCTTGAGACTAGGAAGGGGTGTAGAGTAAGTGATAGGTTATTAATGTATGAGAATGAAATTTGTGGACGGTGGGGTTGGTGTCGACAACCGCTGGGACAAGAGGAGGTAGGTGAATTAATACTAGAATGCTGATAAGTGATTTTGGTGGTCGGATCGGACCGGTTTATTTGGAGTTTAGAAGAAGATAGCGGGTTCTCGGTTAAAAGTTTGAAGAACGGCATGGTCGATCATGGTGGCGCAATGGGTAATTGTGTAATGGAATGGAATAATTGTGTCCCAAGCAAGATTGGCATTCATGCTTGGAGAGTGGATGAAGCGTATTCCAGTTTGGTTTGAGTTATTGAAAAGAGGTATTGCGGTGTCTTCGGCGGTGTGTCCAATTTGTGAAGAGGAGGTAGAGTCGGTTGAACATTTAATGATCTCATGTCGTTTCGCTCAACTTGTTTGGAGGGTTATTTCAACTTGGTGTAAGTACCCATCTATATACGCCTTCGCAATTAGAGATATGCTGGAGATGCATCAGTATTCGACTTTTTCAAAGCGGAAAGCGAAGGTCATTAATGCGGTTTGTTTGACCACGATATGGTGTGTTTGGCGTGCTCGGAATGTTCTTGTGTTTGAGGGTAATCTGATAATTCTTAATAATGTGGTTGGTGAAATTAAGGCGCTTAACTACTTGTGGGTTAAACATCGGGGAAAAAACACGAGTCTTACTTGGGAGATGTGGCGGGGCTTTAAGCTTTGATGTAGTAGGTGGTTTTGTTTTCGTCTCGTTGTTCTTTTGACTTGTATTGCTATACGCTTGGTGGTTTTTTTTATCTTTGCCAATATCTTGCTTGTAACGTTTTATTTTATTTTATAAAGTTTTGATTGGCCGTTAAAAAAAGAAACAAAAGGAAACTAAATATCTGCATAATATTTCCATCGAAATATCACAATAAATAAGAAATAAATATAAAATTGAAAGAAGATAAGGCCATAAAATTTGAAAATTGTATTGTATATATTCCAACACAACTACCAGACGCCAACCTAGAATTCAGCAACCCCATTCAATTCAATCATCTCACCGCCTCTTATTTATTCCAAACCTCATCCTTCGGTCACCAACAACACGTGTCAAATTGTCGTTCATTGATCACCTAACCGCCTCGTCACGCTAACCTTCTTTAGCGTGCACCATCTGCTATAAATACAACCCTAATTTCACCCCCAATTCTCATCTCATTCATCAAATCAATTAATAATAATTCTCTCACCGTTCGTTCTTCATCAATTTCTTCAATTCACTCAAGGTATTGCTTACGATCTAGTTTAATTTCTGTTTTTGAGTTGTTAGATCTGTGTTTAGTTTGTGGATTTATACGGATTTTAGTCTGATTTGGTCTCTGTTGATGAACAGTTGAATTAGGTTTTAGATCTAGCAATCGTATTGATATTAATCTGTTTAGAATCGTATGAAATCTTCGATCTGCTCTTAATTTGTATCAGTTTTGTATGGTTTCTAGGCTGATTTGATGTGATGATGAACAACGGTTGACTTTAGCTTTATATTTTGTGATTTTTTGGATTATTATTATGTTTAGGTTTATATGCTTTTAGTTTGGTCTGATTATGAAATAGTTTGATTAGATCTAGCAATCATACGGATTATTAATATTTATTTGTTAAAGTAGGTTACAGTTTTAGGATTTAATGGATCTTATATGTATACATCGATTGAGGTCTTTTTGTTTTAGGTTTTCTTGTTTTAGTTATTAACAGTGTAATTGATTGTTGATCTTGTTTTTGTTAAGCTCTGTTTTATCGATTCCACAACGATTCAGGTGTTTGTCTTGATTTTTAACTGCGCTTAATTAATTGTTATTGACAATTTGTTTTGATCAAGGTTTAGCCAAAGTTATATTGATCTGTTTGTATATTGTTACTTATTTTGTGTTTATTGTTTTGGAACAGATGCAAATCTTCGTTAAGACTCTTACTGGCAAGACCATCACCCTCGAGGTTGAAAGTTCCGACACAATTGATAATGTCAAGGCTAAGATCCAGGACAAGGAAGGAATTCCTCCAGACCAGCAGCGTTTGATCTTTGCTGGTAAACAACTCGAAGATGGCCGGACTTTGGCAGACTACAACATCCAGAAGGAGTCAACTCTCCACCTCGTGCTTCGTCTTCGTGGTGGAATGCAAATCTTTGTGAAAACCTTGACCGGCAAGACTATTACCCTTGAAGTTGATAGTTCCGACACCATTGATAACGTCAAGGCGAAGATCCAAGATAAGGAGGGCATCCCACCAGACCAGCAGCGGCTTATCTTTGCTGGTAAAAAACTTGAGGATGGCCGAACTCTTGCTGATTACAACATCCAGAAAGAGTCGACCCTCCACCTTGTCCTCCGTCTCCGTGGTGGTATGCAAATCTTTGTGAAAACTTTGACTGGAAAGACAATTACCCTCGAAGTTGAAAGTTCCGACACCATTGATAACGTCAAGGCGAAGATCCAAGATAAGGAGGGCATCCCACCAGACCAACAGAGGCTTATATTTGCTGGTAAACAACTCGAGGATGGCCGAACTCTTGCTGATTACAACATCCAGAAGGAGTCAACTCTCCACCTTGTCCTCCGTATTCGTGGTGGCATGCAAATCTTCGTGAAGACTTTGACTGGAAAGACGATCACTTTGGAAGTTGAAAGCTCAGACACTATTGATAATGTGAAAGCCAAGATTCAAGACAAGGAGGGTATCCCACCAGATCAACAAAGGCTTATCTTTGCTGGTAAGCAATTGGAGGATGGTAGGACTCTTGCTGATTACAATATCCAAAAAGAGAGTACCTTGCATTTGGTGTTGAGGCTTAGGGGAGGAATGCAGATCTTTGTGAAGACGTTGACTGGAAAGACAATCACTTTGGAAGTTGAGAGCTCAGACACTATTGATAATGTTAAAGCAAAGATTCAAGACAAGGAGGGTATCCCACCAGACCAACAGAGGCTCATCTTTGCTGGCAAACAGTTGGAGGATGGTCGGACTCTTGCAGATTACAACATTCAGAAAGAGTCCACCCTTCATTTGGTTTTGAGGTTGAGGGGATGTATGCAGATCTTCGTTAAGACGTTGACTGGAAAGACAATCACCTTGGAAGTTGAAAGCTCGGACACCATTGATAACGTGAAAGCTAAGATCCAAGATAAAGAGGGTATCCCATCGGACCAGCAGCGTCTCATCTTTGCTGGAAAGCAGTTGGAAGATGGCAGGACTCTTGCGGATTATAACATCCAGAAAGAGTCTACTTTGCACTTGGTGTTGAGGTTGAGGGGAGGTATGCAGATTTTCGTGAAGACATTGACCGGCAAGACAATCACTTTGGAGGTTGAGAGCTCAGACACAATCGATAATGTCAAAGCAAAGATTCAGGATAAGGAAGGGATCCCACCAGACCAGCAGAGGCTGATCTTCGCGGGTAAACAGTTGGAGGATGGTCGAACCCTTGCGGATTACAATATCCAGAAAGAGTCAACTTTGCGTCTGGTGTTGAGGCTTAGGGGAGGCATGCAGATATTTGTGAAGACGTTGACCGGTAAGACCATAACTTTGGAGGTGGAGAGCTCGGATACTATCGACAATGTGAAGGCGAAGATACATGATGTTAGTTGTATTTAGTTATAATTAGGGTTTTAGCCCATATAGTTGGCTAAAGCCTATGGGCCTTTTATGGGTTGATAGCTAGGGTTTATTTGTGTATAAATAGATGTAGTTGTTTATGTATTTCTCACACCTTCAAGTAATAAACATTACTTTCACTACAACCATCTTCTTTACATGGTATCAGAGCTACGGCTCTCGATCCAAACCCTAGCCGCGATCTGACCCGAACCTGAGTCTGACCAGCCGTCACCAGCAGCCTTCAGATCTGAAACAAGCTCCTGCCTTGTTGTTCTGTCCTGTCACGAAATCCTTTTTTTTTTCTTTTCGACCGTGAAACTACTGTTCACTGACAAGCACTGTTCACGCGGAATCACTGTTCACTGGTACTGCTCATCGCGCGGAAACACTGTTCACGCCGGAAATTACTGTTCACGCCGGAAAACACTGTTCACGCGAAAATTACTGTTCACTGCCGGAAAGTTACTGTTCGCTGCCGGAATTACTGTTCGCTGCCGGGATTAACTGTTCACGACGAGTAACTGTTTACGCCGGAATCTGTTCCCGCCCTCCACCCGCACTTGTTACTGTTCACAGTCAATTTTCAGTTTCGTGTATCACTATGGGCGAAAATACATACATGTATACATTTACTAAAGAGGAGCATGATCTTATTCAACGGTTTCTTACCTCCCAGTTGCCTCATCCTCAAACCAGCTCGGCACATTCAGGTAAACCTTCTAGCTTTGACTTATCATGGGTGATTGATTCTGGAGCCACACATCACATGACTGGGAATCGGGGTATTTTTTCTAGTCTTCAAAATGTTTCCCGTGCATCGGTACGTCTTGCCGATGGATCTTCATGTCCCGTTCTCGGCATAGGATCCATCAGTAACTCGGAAAACCTAAAACTGTCTTCTATCCTATTTGTTCCTAAATTTCCTACCAGTCTTTGTTCAGTGAGTCAGATTACCAAACAAAACAACTGTTATGTGACCTTTTACCCAACTCACTGCGTTTTTCATGAACTAGGAACAAATCGGGTAATTGGTACTGGTTTTGAATCAGGAGGTCTCTATCGTATATCCCCGTTTTCGTATCTTGTAGCAAACTTATGTGATTCCGCTGTCAGGGAGGCTCACTGTCGGTTAGGTCATCCCTCTACAACGGTTCTAAGGCAAATGCGACCAGATTTACCACTTTCGTCTTTTAATTTTCATTGTGTGTCGTGTCAACTTGGTAAACATACCGGGCGTCCCTATCCCCCTAGGGTGCCCAATCGAGTCAGTTCCTGTTTTGAACTGTTGCATTCTGATGTATGGTGTGACATTCGTCAATTTCGGGTCACTTTTGTTATGTAAACCCGACCCGTTTGTAACCCGAACATTTCAAATATATAAAATATTAGATCTTGTCATTTAAAATATATAAAATATTGTTTTTTTTTTATATTATGCATTGTTTGACCATTTAAACATACCCATTTTTATGCAAACCATAAAAGAATCTTTATACCCAACCCTTCACTCCTTCCCTATATATACACACCCATCTTCTTCATTTTACTCTTGCTACATCTCCAAAAAACTCTCTCAAACTCCATAGATTCAAGGTTGTTATTTCTTATGTATTTTTGAAGTTTTGACTTCTCAAGTCAAACTAACTATAGTCTTTCATTCTAACTTGTTCATCTAACATTACTAACTCTTGAATATGGTGGTACAACATATATATAATACACACCCCTTGTTTCCTTTATTTGTTACTTCACCGACTTTGGTTGGTTAAGTTTCGAATGTCATAAGGCAAGGCTTCATGGAGGACTTCGTGTTCTTGATATATATTTACACACACATAACTTATTATACATATCACTTATGACTAACTTCTAACCCTTTAGTTTGTTCATCTTATTTACAAGTTCCATGGTGTGGGTTTGTATAAGACTAACCTCGGTTTAACCGAAACTAGTCCAAACCGGAAACCGAACTTTTGTTTACTACTTTTGTTAAAATAGTTGTTTAAACATGTTTATTGCTAGATTTGAGTTTCAAAAATCATTTTTACAAGTTCTTTGATATTAAGCATATGGAATCCATCTATGAACTCGTTGGGAGATGGAAACCGAACTAAACCGAAACTTTTGCTTAAAAGACTTGTAGTTAACTTTTTTTGTTGTAAAATTTAAGTTTTCTTCATTTATAAACCAATATACAAGTTCTATGATATTTGGGCATGTAGAAACCATCTATGAACTATTTGTGAGATGGAGACCGAACTATACCGACTTTTACTCGCTTAAGACACACAAGTGTGTTTTTAGTTATCAAGACTTGTATATTACTTTAAAAAATAGTTTACAAACTGATTTTAATTATTTTCTTAAGCACTTGGAATAGTTGGATCCAACTTGATCTCATAACATAGCTTGGACCGACAAAACCGAACACTCGCTTAACGTGCGTTGTTAGTTCTAAACAATAGATCTACATACTTGGTTAAGTGTTAGTATGTTTTAATGAGTTATCTCATAACAATTAATATTTTGGAAAGTTGACTTTGGGTTTGACCACTTGTCAAGACCCGAACCGACAACCCGAACATTCGTTAAAAACCCGTTTTAGTATCTTTAGCCTAATGGAACTTGCATTTTAGCATTTTCCCCACCTTATTACTTAACATTGGTTAAGTAAATATTAAGGTTAGATACTTTAACCCGGTTTTGAGCAAACTTACATTTTTTAAAAGGGTTATTATTATAAATTCTTAAATAGTTACATTTTAAACCTTGAACTTTAATTGATTAGTTTTTGCAACAATTATTTTATTTAAAGATCTTCAAGACAACCTTTCTAAATCCAAGACTTTCTTTTATTTAGGCTTCATACGTTAAACTCGTCATTCCGGCAAATCTGCAAATAATCAATCTTTCAAGTTTATTACTTAAATGTGAGTAACTTCATACCCCGTTTTCTATCTTTTATTTTGGGGGTGACATTTTCTAAACTAAATGTTTTATACTTGGGTCTTAAACCACAAACGTTGTTGTATACCTTACTTGAATAATTGCTCGATTTGGTGTTCTATGCTTATTTGACTATGTGTTTATCGCTTTTGGATGGTGGAACTATAAATCCTAGCCCATTTGGCAACCCCTCATGGCAAGGTGTCGTTAACGTAATGCAATTAACGATAACTATAAAATCCTAAACTATTTGGCAACCCCTTATAGTTGGGTGTCGCTAACTTGTTAGCGATAACTATTTATCCAAGTTTATAGCTATTATTTATGGTTTTGTATACTAGTTTTGTGGCTATTCATACTATATATCTATTGTTCAAACTTATGAATTGCTCACCAACCTTTGTGTTGATAAACTTTATTTTATGAAATGTTACAGGTTTGCATCTAGGTTGATTATGGAGTTCGGTGAAGAAAACATCACAAATACCGTTAGGATATTAGCAAAAATGAACAATATTTGATTTGCTATATTTTGTTATATTTTGTTGTATTTGAGTTATGAATATTTGGTTATGTGACATTTTCGATGTTGTGAAATGAAATGAGTTTGTTAAATATTGTCGCTTTAAATAGTGTCATGCGGTTATGAGCAATCGTTGCACCCGGGCATGTTCCGCCGCCTTTGGTCGGGGTGTGACATATGGGGTCCTTGCCCTATCAAATCTACGTTGGGTTTTGAATATTTTATTACCTTTATTGATGACTATTCTCGCACTACTTGGGTTTATTTGTTGAAATCTCGTAGTGAGGTATTTTCCATATTTCGAGAATTTAATGCTTATGTTCAAAACCAATTTAACACCACCATTAAAACTTTACGATCTGATAATGCTAAAGAATATTTTTCCACCGACTTTTCTTCATACTTAAAAACCAACGGCATTATTCATGAATCATCGTGTGCTTATACATCTCAACAAAATGGTGTGTCCGAACGCAAAAATCGTCACATATTGGATGTTGCTCGCACAATCATGATCCAATCACGTGTTCCTCATCATTTTTGGGGAGATGCCGTTCTCACTGCCACATATCTGATTAATCGCATGCCCTCAACCGTTCTTCATGGTAAAACACCGTTTTCTGTACTATTTCCCAACGATGATCCATTTCCTCTCGCACCTAAAGTATTTGGTTGCGTCGCCTATGTTCATGACCATAGTCCAAAAACCATCAAACTTGATCCTCGAGCCATTCGTTGTGTCTTTCTTGGTTACTCACGGGTTCAAAAAGGGTATCGATGCTATAGCCCATCACTTCACCGATACTTTACCAGTGCCGATGTCACTTTTCACGAGTCTCCTTACTTTCCCGAGTGTTCCACTCCTGTTTCTGACCCGTTTCCCGACCTCGATATACCCACATCTCCCTTCATCCCCACCATTCCTGTGTCAATTCCTTTTACCGATCCAATCTCTACTGATTCTGACCCACCGACAGAATCTCCGCCACTGCTTTTCACATATGCTAGGCGGGGTAGGGGTCAAACATCAGCGACTCTTGATTCACACCCTGGCCACGACCCCGAAATACCCTCCGATACTCCGTCTACATCTGAGCAATCCACACCTCTCACTAATACATCCTTACCCGATCCAACGACCTCTGATACTCCCGTTTAAGATCCTCCTGGTGCCCCACTTCCCGATATACCTATTTCCTTTCGCAAGGATCCCCGGAAATGTACTCGTTACCCAATTCAGGACTATGTTGCCTACACCCACCTATCTCCTGAATCTCATGCGTACACCACTACCCTTGATTCCTACCCGATTCCCAAAAATGTGACGAGCGCTCTCGCTCACCCAGGATGGAGACAGGCTATGAAAGATGAAATTGGGGCTCTAAAGTCCAATCATACATGGGATCTTGAAACACTTCCTAAAGGGAAGCGTATTGTTGGTTGTCGTTGGGTGTTTACGGTTAAACTACACCCGGATGGCTCCTTACACCGCTTAAAGGCTCGGTTGGTTGCAAAAGGGTATTCTCAGGCATATGGCATTGATTACGATGAAACCTTCTCTCCGGTTGCTAAAATGCCATCTGTCCGTATTTGTATCGCTCTTGCTGCCATTAATCATTGGCCGCTCCACCAGCTTGATGTCAAGAACGCCTTTCTTAATGGTGTTCTTGAGGAGGAGGTATATATGGAGCAGCCCCCAGGGTTCGTTGTTGAGGAGGAGGCCTCGAAAGTTTGCAGGCTACGTCGTTCTCTATATGGTCTTAAACAGTCTCCCAGGGCATGGTTTGGTCGATTCTCTAGTGTTATGGGACAGTTTGGGATGACTCGGAGTGCCTACGATCACTCTGTCTTCTTTAGACACCAGAAAGGAAAGAGGATTATCGTTGTTGTTTATGTGGATGACATTATAATCACAGGTGATGACGAGGTCGGGATTATCGAACTCAAGCAGTTTCTTCAGTCTCAGTTTCAGGTCAGCGACTTAGGTCGATTGAGGTATTTCCTTGGCATAGAAGTATCCCGCTCTCCACAAGGAATACTTCTCTCCCAACGAAAGTATGTTCTTGATATGTTAACTGAATGTGGCTTACTGGGTTGTAAACCTGTTGATACCCCAATGCTTCCTACAAAGAAACTCCTCCCAAAGGAAGGAGGTCCAATGAAAGATCCTGAGCGATACAGACGGTTGGTTGGTAAGCTTAATTATTTAACCGTCACACGACCGGATATCTCATTTACTGTCAGTGTTCTGAGCCAATTTATGGCTACACCATACACCGGTCACTGGGATGCTGCCCTTCGTGTCTTAAGATATCTTAAGACCTCACCTGGCTTGGGTATATTATACTCCGATCAGGGTCATTGTCGTGTAGGTGCCTTCACGGAAGAAGGAGATGGTCGGATATCAGGGTTCTCATATGCAAATTGGGCAGGTTGTCCGATTTCTCGACGATCTACCACCGGATATTGTATGTTTGTTGGAGGAAATCTTGTATCATGGAAGAGTAAGAAGCAACACACGGTTTCCCGGTCGAGTGCCGAATCGGAGTATAGAGCCATGGCAGATGTAACATCAGAGATGACATGGGTTCGTCGTCTTCTCAGAGAGCTCGGGGTTGTTTCTAATGACTTGATGAGGTTATACTGTGATAGTCAGTCAGCCATTCACATAGCCAAGAATCAAGTATTTCATGAGAGGACAAAACATATTGAGGTCGACTGCCACCTTATCAGAGATCGAGTAGTAGGCACACAAACTGATCCTCCTTCCATTCAACCAGTTCATGTGAAGACAAATTTTCAGCTAGCAGACATTCTAACTAAACCGCTCCGAAAAGCTCAGATAGATTTTATTTGTAACAAGTTGGGCATGATTAACATCTATGCTCCAACTTGAGGAGGAGTGTTAGTTGTATTTAGTTATAATTAGGGTTTTAGCCCATATAGTTGGCTAAAGCCCATGGGCCTTTTATGGGTTGATAGCTAGGGTTTATTTGTGTATAAATAGATGTAGTTGTTTATGTATTTCTCACACCTTCAGTAATAAACATTACTTTCACTACAACCATCTTCTTTACACATGACATGGGGGGATCCCACCGGATCAGCAGAGGCTGATCTTTGCTGGGAAGCAGCTTGAAGATGGACGCACACTCGCTGATTATAACATCCAGAAGGAGTCCACCCTTCACCTTGTTCTTCGTCTACGTGGTGGGTTTTAGATGTTTGTGTTGATTGTTGGTTTGCTGATGGTGTTTGGATGTTGAAACAAAAAGTTGTGTTGGTATGTGTTTATGTGGTTTGTTTGCTACTTTGAAATTTGAATAATAAATGGTTTTTATGGATTTATCTTTTGTGTTTGTTTTGTATATGTTGATGAGCTAAAAACAAGTGAGTGATTTGCTTGGTTTCTGGTTTCATGCCTATTGTATATTTGTATTGTTGAACCAAATATCGACGAATATACCTAATAAAGCATGCACCTAAAATATGCCTAGTATATATATTCATTTTCAATCAAGCCGTTATGCTTGAGGCTATTCAAAAAAAAAACATTGACGGTTCGGTTTCGTCGTCTCTAGAATAATGTTGATTCTAAATTCATATTGATGACGATGATGACCCTTCAATCAATGGATGTTGAAAGTATATGAGGTTTTTTTTCATATATTGATTATCACTTTTTAAATACAGAGATGTAAATGTTTGAATTACAAGATAATGATAATAAAATGTCATTAACTATCCCAATATTCAAAGCAGAGACAGAATACTTAACAATCATACCTAAAAAAATCCAATTAATTCTGTTAACAGATAATAAACTTGGTGAACACACTAATTAATATAGTTGCGATGACCAATTCACTACAACTTGAAGAAGGCTAGTTGAGTCCTCTTGGAAGAAGCGCAAGCAAGGGTCATTTCACTCTTTTGTAACGTACACCAGTTATCAATGTAGGCCATCGAGTCTAGATCTATGTGAGGAAGTTGATGCGCTTTTAGGATCTTAAGGATCTTCTTCGATCTACCTAGAAGTTGAGCAGCAGACCAGATGCTATCCGCCCTTTCCTCTATAGCATCGTGATGACACTTCATTTTTATGACACATGGTAAGTTGGTAAAACAAGCACATAATATGTCCGAGATAATAATAGATATATGCTTGAATAGTTCTTCATCATTTTCCCAATTTTGTTGCTCACCGCACTCGAACAGTATGGTTCGACTGAGTTTGTACATGGAACTTGCTGCAATGAACTTATGAAGTGAGTGATCTAGACCGTCCCCTTTGCGGCTCTTGAATTGTATCACAACTTTTACGGCTTCGTCACCCAACCGCTGAAGAATCTCCTTTGATGTTTCTGCTTTGCAAGTCTTCTTTTGAAGCTCAATGTGTAGCCACCTGTTGTATACTTCAACTTCTGTCCATAGCCATCTAGCGGATTTTCTCGCCTTTACCAATTCAACATTTGTATTGAGACTTTCTTCAATGTGATTTACAATGTGTAGGCCTTCCCTTATGCTAGAAAGTAACCCCCTTTAACATGGTCATTGGCGACGTTCGGAAGTGCAACGGCAATGGCTGTCAAAGTCACTACTACTAGGCTCCAAGAATTCGGTGGTTCGTCTGGATATAAAGGTGGGACTTGGTCATTTTTGAACTCCACAACTCCTTTGAACCCGGTAGACTTCTCTAGAAGATTTATAAGATTTCGTGGCTCCTTCGTGTTAGACTCTTGAAGAAGTCGGTTCATAGAATCGAGCATATTTCTTAATAACTTCTTTGAAAGGTTCGCCTGATCGTCAAATTGTTGAATATAGCTAGCATACATTTCCATCTCTGATCTCCAACTGTTGTTAGATGCATTTGATGCATCTTTAAACCCTTTAAGAAATGAGAACAAGACAATAAAAGATGTTGGAACAACAAATATTAGTTTACATATGACTACAACTATTGTTTGAATAACTATGCAAATGTTTAAAATCATGTTTTTGAAATTATGGAAAAGTATTTTGCAATGACGGCCTGGAATATGTGAATGAACATGGACGTGTTTCCATTGTTGAAGGCTCTGGGTCCAATATTTTTCGACTCTGAACACGTTTAGATGGTTCATGCTCCGTCTTTTGGTGGTGTTGAGATAGAACATAACAGTGAAACATCTAACAAGGGGTGCTATACAACCTATTAAAATCCCAAATAATTGCACACCAAAATGGCATAGCTTGACCACTTATAATTTGATTCTCCATACCAAAAATTTGATGCGTACCTCATCTTGTTTACCAAATCAACGCTTACATAAATGACCGTCAATGAGCACATAACCCCTAGAATATAAGAAACCGGTGAGCAAGCAATCACTAATTGGGGATTGCCTGTTTGTGCCAACATCCAGTACTTCTTGACATAATGTACAAGTTCCTTGGACGAGAAGTTGATTTCTTGGCGAGACGTTGAATCTAGTTTGAGAAACTCCTTTTGCCGGTGTTCTTGAATTCTCCTAGACGTTGGAACTTCCAACGCTACCGAAAATATCCATGTAAGAGGATATATCAAAGATATGAGACCAAGCATGTTTAATGTAAACACCCCGGTAAGGGACTTGATCCATGCATTTACATTAACGGTGATAACGAGGATACCCAACGCTACGACGTTTGCTAGAAGTTCCTTGTCGCTCATAAGCCCTAACGACGGGAGAAAGTTGGCTAACATGGTTAACAAGAAAATAAGGCTCCCCTCTTTAGCCATAAAACCAATGTAGCCGACGTCACTCATGTCGGTAGTTAGATCTACCGGTAGCTTCATTGCTATTGCTATTAGTGTGATTGAAGCGGCATTAATGGTGAAAAATTTGCATGGAAACCGCAGTTTTTGTTTTCGAATGCCTTCAATGGCATCGACCGCCATTGCGAGTGTGCACACTAGTGATGCTCCAAAAATATACAAGCCCACCCATGGTATGGCATCCTCAGGAGATTTCATCTTGCTAAATAATATAAAGATTAAAATTTAAGTTTTAGAGCTTGATACTTATAGGAATATAAGAATGATATGAGAAGTTCTTTGCAACTTCTAGAAAAGAAAATTGAAATGGCCACCACTTTATTTTCTTTCATTCTCATGGACCTGACATGTTGAAGTATAAGTATCAAATTGTTGGACAATAATAGTAAACACGTTATTGGGATATTTTCAAAATGGAATAAAAATGCAAATTGAAATGTCCTTTCTAGAAAAAATTACGTATACCCCGTTATATACTCGTGTAATTACATATATACCCAACTCTAAAAATATCACTATGAAAGGCTTAGAACCTTTATGTCAACCAACTTTGTCAAAGAGATTGCCTCTTGCTATAAAAAAAGTACCTCATTTCTCAATTTTCAAATGCACCAGCAAGAAATAAGGATAATGGAAAACTAACAAAAGCTGGGTCCAAGTCATTGAAAGGAAAACGCAAAAGGGACAAACTATAGGCTCTCTACCCCTTGAAAGACCAACACGGAGAGTTGGAGACACCACCTGAATAGAAGGTACCAAACAGCTGCGCATGAAGAAATAGCTCAACGGGGAGGCGCCGCATGTACATACAACAATTTTGCAGCGGAGACAACCCTACTGCACAATTGCACGTTGGGTCCTGCGCAAAATGACATCCACTATATTGATTCTCATGCCGGAGAGCGGTTATAGAAATACCCCTCCCCCCCTTTTTTCTGTAACAAGGCGTTATGCAGATCTAATTTGTTCGTCATATTCAAGGATTTCAGTCCCCATTCACTCTCTGGAAATAGTCATCTAGACTCCGGTTTAGTTTTGTGTTTCTTCAATAACTGCAATCGATTTATGGAACTCTATGAGATCTCTTTATATAGCTAGCTAAAACCAATGTCGTATAGTGTGTTAGAACTTATCATATGGAGAGAGGTTAGATGATAGGACCTTCCAAACTAAAAGCCACGAATTGCATATCAAATTCGTATCGTGCCATAAATTCACACCATTATTGAATCTTTATTTTGGATAAAATTTATATATAGGTTCGAACCAACAAATCCAGAAACCATTTTACACTTGCCTTTGGTTGCACTTAATGTCTTAATCGGCCATGATTACAAGTTTGACTCAATGCCACTATTTTGATATTAATCTACATAAACTATTTGCAAATTCAAGAACAAGTGTGATTCGTTAGTGAGAGCATATGATTTTTTGAGAGCCCACTATTCTTGAAATTGGCCATCTCCAGACTCCAATCGTGTACTCATGGGCTTCAAGCAAGCCCAATACTGATTGGTCTGCCCAAGCCCAACATCTAAAATAAAGCTGTCCAAGTTGAAACATGCTTCCTGGATGATTGTTCTAGCCTTCTAGAACCGGAAAAACCTGTCTAGTCCTTACCATTAACCGGGTCAGGTCGGTCTTGGCGTGTAAGACCCGTTTGATCACCCCTGGCGACGTGCATGAAGGCCAGAAAGTTCTTTTTCAATAAATTGACTTGATCAATTATTTTTCAACAAGAATGGCCCATGAGAATGAAAAGATAATAAAAATACAAAAAATAATTTTCAACAAGTTTGGCCTATGAAAATGAAAGGATAAGAAACATACAAAAAAACAAGTTGAAAAGAAAAAAAACAAATGGAACCATCACCATTCACCACTCTTCCTCTTACTTGTGTGGAAATATTTTTCTATATGCATCAAGCTTAGGTAATTCTTGCTTGTTAGTTGTTTTATTATTGTTTTGAGTTTTGTTTAGCAAGATATGACATCTCCTAAGGATGCTATGCCATGGGTTGGGTTGTATATTAGTGGAGCATCTTTGGTTTGCACTCTTGCAGTGGCGGTCGATGCCATTCAAGCCATTCGACGACGAAAACTCTGGTTAATTTCCATGCAAAATTTTCACTATCAATGCTGCCTCGGTCACACTAATAGCAATAGCAATGAAGCTAACAATGGATCTAACTACCGAAATGCCTGGATTTTACAATAAGCAAGCAAAGTATTTCGGCATCTATTTCTTGTTCACTATGTTAGCAAACTTCCTCCCTTCTTTAGGGCTTATGGGTGACAAAGAACTTTTGGTGAATATTATAGCACTAGGTATCCTCATAATCACCATAATTGTAAACAATGTTGATTCAATCGTGTACACGAGTGATTTCCTTGGCCTCTATAGATATGATATTTTTGATATTTCCCGTTATATTGCCATTTTCCGTAGCTTTGATGGTCCCAACATCTAAAAGTATTATAGAACACAAGTACTTGAAATTGCAAGAATAAGATTCAACTTTACTGAAGGTTAACTTCTATTCAAAGGAACTAAGACGTAATGTCAAGAAAAGTTGGATGATGGCAACGTCCGGTAATCCTCAGTTTGTGATTGCATGTTCACCTATATGTTATGCTCTTGGAGTTATGTGCTTAGGTGTGGTTATTAAGACACTTTTTGTTTTGCTAGACTTGTTTCAGAATACATCACTAACAGTTTTATGGTATGGAGAATCAGATTATAAGTGATCAATTTTAATCATTTTGGTTATGCAATTATTTGGGATTCTGGTAGGTTGTATAGCACCTGTTTTTAGATGTTTTATCGCTATCGGATATTTCAACGACTCCATAAGATGGAGGGTTAACCATTTAAACATGTTCAAAGTTGAGAAATATTGGACTCAAAGGCTTAAGCAGTGGAGACACATTCATGTTCATTCACATATTCGAGGCCGTCATTTCGAAGTAGTTTTCCATAGTTTCAAAAAAATGGTTTTGAATGCTTGTATAGCGCTTCAAACGACATTTGTGGTTATATGCAAAACAATATGTCTCGTGCCCAAATCACTTTTCATCGTGTTGTCATGGTGTTGTTACTTATGCACACCTTTGTTAGAAAGGTTAAAGGAGGAACGAAATGCATCCAACACAAATGCGAAATCAGAGGTAGAGGAATATACTAGTTATGTTCTACAGATCGAAGAGGATACAAAGTTGTCGAAGTGGTTGTTAAGAAATATGTTGAGTTCTATAACTCAACTTCTTCACGAGTCAGAAAAGAAAGATCCAATTGATCTAATGAAGCTCTCGAGAAATCTAAAGGATTCAATGGAGTACTAGAGTTCGACAATGACCAAGTCCCACCTTTACATTCAAAAGAAAACCAAAATGCATGGAGTCTAGTAGTAATAACATTAACAACCATTGCACTTGCACTTCCTAACATACCGAACCACATTGTTAACGAGTTACTTGTCGGTGTTGGAGAAGGTCTTGAATTTGTTAGACATGTTGAAGAAAATCTCAATGCAAATATCGAAGATTTGGTCAAGACAAGAAAAGCATCTAGGCGTGTTTGGACTACACTCGAATCATGTAGCAAGTGGCTACGAATTGATCTTCGAAATGATGCACACAAAGGAAAAACATCTAGGGAGATCCTTCAGTGGTTAGGTGATGAAGCAGTAAAAGTTGTGATACAGTTTAAAAAGTCTAGAATTGATAGCTTAGATCACTCGGTACATAGGTTCGTAGCTGCAAATTCCATGTACAGAATTAGCCAAACCATATTGTTGTACTGCAATGACCAAGAACATTGGCCTAGTGATGAGGAAATATTTGAGTTGGTTATAAGTATGATTGCAGATGTACTATTTGCTTGCTTTACGAACTTACCACGTGTCATAACTACGAAGTGTCATCACAAGGTTATAGAGAAAAGAGAAGAAGACATTGTAACTGCGGCTCGGCTTCTTGGTAAATCTAAAAAGATCCTTAAAATACTGAAAACACGCAAACTTCCTGACATGGACCTAGACACAATGGCGTACATTGATAAATGGCGTGTATTATCCAAGAATCAAATATCCAATGCTGGTGTTTCTTCGGTCTTGATATAACCAGGGTCTTCATGTTATAGTGATTATGTTATGCTAACTGTTATGTAACAAGTGTGGATGTGTTATATTTTTCACATTTAACATATGATGTAACATTCTTTCTTTGAAGCCAATCAATATTATATGTTTTGTCCTTAAGGAGTTGAAGAATCTGTTTCTTGTTGCCCGAGTGAAAATGTTCCACAAGGAAACCATCTTCGAATTACTCTCACCCAAGCACAAGTAAATGTTGGATTATTCCTTCATCCACATCCAATTAACTTAAATTCACTAATTGTATCCGAGGCTGGATGCACCTTATGAACTCATCCACTCTGTTTGCTACATGTGTGAGATTTGCCTAAGATGTTACAATCATCTTCATATGGACACATCGCCCTTGACAAAGATTCACCTAAAGTAGTCCCACGAACACTCTGAGGGCTCGTATGCCTCGATTAGGTTTTTCCAAACATCCAAGACAACGCAAAATGTCTTTCATACCATTTGCAATCATTCAACCTCTCACACCAACTAATATTGTACATTTCACACATAGTCACAGATTTGTTTGGTTTCCTAAAGATATCAAGGATGTCACCCTTCTAAGTTATACCCTCATCCAAACATGCATCCAAACATGCTTAACTATGCACGGTGGGTTTTACCCACATCGTTTGTAGATAGCGGAAATGCTAGGTTCATACAAATTGTTTTGCATCGAATACCACAAGCGCAGCAGAGTTAGCAAACATATCAATATATGTCTAGAGTTAACTCATTGATCTTCAACACAAATGAAACCGATACTCTTATACAGCATACAACATATTTTAACCAAATAGTAAACGAAACCAAGTTTAATAATGAATATAATACTATACATGACCTTAAATAAATCCTTACAATATATTTAGGTCTCAAAAATACCAAATTTCCATGAAAACAAAAACAATCAAAAAATGCAGCCTAGAAACACAACAGGTTCCGATAAACTTATATAAACACCGAGCGAGCTACAACAATAATTAAATCTTCGACTTCAAACGCGGGCTTGATTCAACAAACTGTACATATATCACCATAATCGTAATCATCATAGCTTCTTGGGCAAGTTGTAGGTTTTCTTGAGAAACTTTGAAGCAGCATCATCGTTTCGGTAACACAAGACACGTAAAAGCGTGTTTGGGTCAGACGGCCCCCACTGGCCCGTGGTTGCAGGTAACGGGAGTCTAGATTTAGCAGATGACCCGTAAGTCTCTAAAGTCAAACGTCTAAATCGCTCGATGATGTTCTCGGTTTCGGTTCTGAAAAGTGGAATAACATCTCTCGCGGTACTTGAAAACTTATTAATGACATCCATTGGTAACCCGTCACCATTTGCCCAAAACAAATCTTTAATCGACTTGAAATCGTCTTCAATTATTTGACAATCTTGTCGGGTAAAAGACCGAGACGGGCCACCCGCAAGTAAAACCAACAAAACCCTTCGAGAGACGCTTTCATTATTTCAGCAACGAATCGTGTTCGAACCTGCTCGTGAACCGTTTCAGCTATAACCATTAAGTTCTGTTCGAGCTCTTGAATAAATTGTTCGATTGTGGAAGATGCGGGTTCACCGACATACAAACCGTCCCATAAACAATGGCTAAGATCGTGGAACACGATCTTGTAAGCTGCTGACTCACAAAGTTGTTGGATTCCTTCTAAACATGCACCGGGTGTGAGCTCAAAGCGTTTTGATAACCCGTTTGAAAAGTCTTCGACGTGGGCAGATTCAGAGTTTCTTAAAGGGTTATGATTCTTTTTTCTAGAACTTCGAGCTCGGTGTGTATACGTTGGAGTGTGTTTATGCGTACGCATAGTTGTGGTACTCCAAACCCGTTATTGTTATCGCCATTTGTCGTGGTGACTTGAGAATTCCTTCTTTGTAAGCTGGTTGGTTTTTCCTTTTTCTTAAAAACACCGTGGAATTTTGCCTCAGTTGCACATCGCGGTTAATGCTGGCATCTGTGGAATAAATGTAATCCTTGTTCCTGCACATAAATAAATAAACAGTGAATACTAAATAAAGGGATGTAAATGAGCCGAGCCAGGGTGGGCTTGGGCTCGGCTCGTTCATATTCGTAAGCTGAAATGCTGAGCACGAGCACAGCTTGTCTAAAGATCGAGTTAGCCCCGTGGCTCGTCAAGCCGGTTTGTTTATTTTTAGAAGATTTTAGATTTTAAATTTTATATTTTGCATATAATGGTGTGTGTGTGTATATATATATATACAAAAAATAAATTTGTAACATAAAACTAATGCAGAATTCATATACGTACTTTAGAGCCGTATGACCTTTTATAATGAAAAGAATAAAAAAAAATAGAGAAAACTCTCTTAATACTGAGATATATACAGCTTGTGTATATATAAATTGAGCTTTGATTTTAACGATCCAGCTAATGAGTGAGCCACAAGCCGACCTTGGTCCGCACTTGTTTACAGACTGAGCTGGCCCGGCTCTTATTTACAAATGAGCCGTGAGCTTTTTGAACAGCCAAAATTAAAATTAAAATAACCTAAAATAATGTGTTTTATAGCTGAACATAAAACAATTACCACAGCCCGATTTTACTTTGCTTGTGTAATACTGTAGACATCTATCAAGACCAACAATCAAATCAGGAAGTAATGCAGGATGCATTGGAATTGGCAGTTGAAAAAACGCATCCAAAGTTTCATCAATAATTCTCAGCACTTCAACAGCCGAAGGCGCGTATCCATCTTGATTGGCTCGGGGATTCCATACCTACTTATTAAAGAATTATTAGCTCGTGACATTTAAACATGAATTAATTACTAAAAGAAACCAAATTATTTGGGACCCACCTCTTGTTGAAGATTTCGGTCA